>NC_073302.1:128381521-128681521 GCF_027595985.1 Sorex araneus | reverse complement strand
TCTTAAAAGACTAGTTTTGGTCAATTATTTATAAATGTCATTGTTCTAATATTTATTTTACAAAGTTTCATAACTGAAATATCTTCTACATAATTGTAATATTTATACCTTGAAGCCATATAAGTTGATGTCCTTTCTCCACATAACTCCATTTGGGGGCTTGAATTATACATTATTTCCAATAATAAAAATAGTAACCCATGTTCTGTTTATTAGTTTACACTTATTAAGATCATCTTTGTAAAGATTACAGGAATGAAATTTGATAAATATGTCCCTGTTTTTTGCGATACTATCAACCCAGTTTTACTTAGCATTACGTCTTTTTATGTCATTACTTCTGAGAGGTTATTTTCCCTCTAGTATTGTTTTATGTTTCTCCTTTAAATTTATTTTAAGATACACTATTTGTATTATAATTGCAATTATGAATGCCACTATGAAACAATTCTCTTTGGCATCTTTTTCTTTATTTTCTCTATAAATGTCTCAGTCCTATTAACATTAGATATTATTGAAATTGATCATTTTTATTAATTTTATGTTTATTCATTTATTTTTAACATTTGCATTGGACTTTAAAAATACTATTTGAAAGGATGAATTAAAATTTTTCTCTGGTTTGGTAGTTTGCTTAAAGTTATTTTATTTTCCTCATTTTTCCCCCCAGGGTAGAGAGGGCACATCCAGCAGTTCTCAGGTTTTCTTTTGGCTCTGCATTGAGGGGTCACTCCTGGCAGATCTTGGGGGACCAAATGGGAGTCCCAGGGTTAAATCTACCTGCTGCGTTATTGTTTGTCCCCATATTTTCCTCAATTTTAGTTTTTTATTTAGTCTCTTGCATATTTCTAGTAAACCACTGGGAAATGTTTTAAGAGATGATAATCAGAGAGGATATATCCAAAATCCCTTTATTTCTATTCTTTGATGCATGTTATTGATTAGTAGATTCAAATCTTTCTCCAATCCAGGAAATATTTCTGCCTGCCGCCCCTGTTATTTATTTGATCATAGTCTTTGTACACTATGTTCAGTACTTCACTTCTTGAAGTCCCATTAAAGTCACCTGATTTCATCTTTAACCTAAGTTCTGTCTCCATTTATCCTCAGATCTGATTGCCTCTCAGCCCTCTCTCTTCCACTTCTTTGGTTGGAAGCTGACCTTTAGGGGCTGTGCTCCCCAGCTTTCCTTGCCATCTGGTTTTGGTTGTCTAAAAGAAACAGCTGACTATAGTCTATTTTCAGCCCGTATCTCCTATCCCTAGTGGGCCTGCCTAGCACCCTTTGCTTGGTGATCCCTTCTCTATCAGAGCTGCTTCTTTACCTAGCATGTGAGGCCAGCTTCCAAGCTGTGAGGTAATCCTCCCGGTCCATATCTCTACTATTTTCGGGAGTTAGTCTCCCATTCTGTTACTTTATATTCCACAAATGAGTGCAATCTTTCCTCCCTTTCTGACTCTTTTCACTTAACATGATACTTTCCATGTTGATCCACCTATATGCAAATTTCATGACTTCATCTTTTCTAACAGCTGCATAGTATTCTATTGTGTAGATGTACCAAAGTTTCTTTAACTAGTCATCTGTTCTTGGGCATTAGGGTTTTTTTCCAGATTCTGACTATTGTAAACAGTGCTGCAATGAACATATAGGTGCAGTTGTCACTTTTACTATACTTTTTTGCATCTCTGGGATATATTTCCAGAAGTGGTATTGCTGGGTCAAATGGGAGCCCAATTTCTAATTTTTTGAGAAGCGTCCATATTGTTTTACATAAAGGCTGAACCAGGCAGCATTCCCACCAGCAGTGAAGGAGAGTCCTTTTCTCTCCACATCCACACCAACACGGGTCACTTTTGTTCTTTTGGATGTGGGCCAGTCTCTATGGTGTGAGATGGTATTATCATTGTTGTTTTGATGTGCATCTCCCTGGTGATTAGTGATGAGGAGCATTTTTTCATGTGCCTTTTGGCCATTTGGATTTCTTCCTTGAGAAAGTTTCTGTTCATTTCATCGCCCCATTTTCTGATGGGATTGGATGTTTTCTTCTTGTGGAGTTCAACCAATGCCTTGTATGATGCCTACTTAATACCTCTGTAGCAAACCACAACACCCAAAAAGAGAGAGAGAGCAAAAGGGAATGCCCAGCCACAAAGGCGGGGTGGGGTGAAGGGGACAGGGTGGGGGTGGTGGGAGGGATGCTGGGACCATTGGTGGTGGAAAATAGGCACTGGTGGAGGGATGAGTACTCAATCATTGTATGACTGAAAGGCAAGCATGAAAATTTGTAAGTCTGTAACTTTATCTCACAGTGATTCACTAATAATAAATAAATAAATAAAATAAACAGCAGAATTAGAAAGCATGAAGAGATTGCAAATTAACCTCTCCTTAGCTGGGTTAGAGGCTGTGATATTCATTCACCATATATCACAACTTCATCTGTATGGTGCTTCTCTTACGGAGGAGACAGGTAATATGACAATGCATAAATTATATAATGAGATTGGGACATTCCCCATGAGTCAGAAAAGTGAGTGTTGTGATAGAAAGTAACTTCACAAAGTTGCCTAAAGTCTGGGAAAGAAAATCCTCCCTTTGGAGGTCCTGCTTCAGCTGAACAATGAGCAGGACCAGTTAAAGAAATAACAGGGGGGCAGGGAGGGGAATGGTTCAAAAAGAGACAACTAAATCAAAAGCTTTGGGCATTGAAAGAAGTAAAAGTCCAGTATGGTAGGAGCATGTTGATAAGCCTATCACAGATACGTATAAAGATGGCCACAGGTATTTAAAGTACAATGAAAAGATATTTGAAGTGTTATTAGTAGTAAAAGATAGATGTTTTTTCAAGGAGGTTTTTTTTGGGGGGGGATAGTTTTTCTGGGCACATCTGACTGCCCACAGGACTTACTTCTGGCTCTGTACTCAGGTATCATTCCTAGTAGTGCCTTGGGATCTTGGCATACAGGGTGCCAGGGACCAAACCCAGGTCAGCGACATGAAAGACAACTGCTTTACCTACTGTGCTATCTCTCAAGCCCCTCTGTATTCTTGAAAAAAAATCTGGGGAGATTATTTCCTAGGAAGGTAATGTAGACGGTGTTCAAAATTTAAAAATATGCATCAATTTCATTCTTATTGATTCTGGAGGAGAGAGATAACAAGGCAGTGCATAAATTATATAAATAATATATAAGTATATAGGGGAGGGGACTCAACTGGCAATTCTCAGGGATTAATCCAGGATCTGCCCTCAGGAATGACTCCTGGTGGTCCTTGGGAGATCATTTGGGATGCCGGTCAGCCAAGTGCAAGGCAAATGACATACCATATCCATGTACTATTGCTCCAGCCTCTTAATTTTATTCTTTTTTTTTTTGCTTTTTTGGTCACACCCGGTGATGCACAGGGGTCACACCTGGCTCTGCACTCAGGAATTACTCCTGGCGGTGCTCAGGGGACCATATGGGATGCTGGGATCAAACCCGGGTCGGCCGAGTGCAAGGCAAACGCCCTACCCACTGTGCTATCACTCAAGCTCCATAATTTTATTCTTAACCACAATTGTTTACATATGTCTTATAGGTGCCTCTCACTGTCATTTTTTAAATTTGGTTTTGGGGACACAACTGGCAGTGCTGAGATCTTTGTTCTGGCTCTGCAATCAGAGATCAGTCCTGGCAACACTCACGGGGCCATATGATGAGATCAGACTTAAACCACTGTACTAACTTTCCAGTTCCTCTGGTTCACTGTTTAGCCTCTCAAAAGTTCTAAATCATATTATACACTGCCATCTTTATTTCTGTTCTGCATTGATTGATTTAAACATAGTCTTTGCTGATGCACTCTGTGTGTGTGTGTGTGTGTGTGTGTGTGTGTGTGTGTGTGGTGCTGGGAACAAAACCCAGCCTCACACATATAAGGTTAAGTGCTCTACTGCTGATTTATATTCAAATTCTGAAACATATCTTAAGTGAAGATATGAGACAATCAACTCCACTAGTGAGAAGCAACATTAACTTGGAAAATTGGGTTGAACTGTTGAGGAATATTGAATTTCCAAGTGAAGGTTTATAATCGTCAATTTAAAATGCAACTTGTTAGACAATTTTATTTTTCCTAGTTGTTTGGATACCAATATGGAAAAAGGAGCTAGGTAGCTAGGTCAATCCAAGTTTGGGGTTTGGAATCTAAAGCATCCATATAATCTGCTTTTCATTGCCTTAACTGAAAATTTGATTTCAAAAATCATGTATTAATTTTCCATGAAGCATTTTCTTAGTCTCACATATAATTACTTGTGATTTTCTATTATGAAAATATTTTCTATTATTTTCTATTTTCTAGTATGTCCATGAACATACTGTTTTATGATATACCATACTTTTTATTCAATATTTATTGTGAAAATTTATTTTATGGGAAGTGGCAACTACCTGCCAATTTCCCAGGAAAAAAACACTTCTATGAGTTCATAAATTCTTTCATGTGTTCAGGATATTTAAAGCAACTTATTTTCATAAGTTATTTTCACATATTTTTACATCCAGTAAAGGAAGATATGTGATTTTAAGTGTTGAGAATTTTTTTCTGTATCATGTGAATCCTTTATTTTTTTAGAGTCTAGGGGAGGAGAGAAGAAAAATTTGAAATAATTACAGCTAACTTTAATTTCAGAACTGTGGCAAGAGTGGGGAGTTACAGGCAAAGCTCATATAGTATCTCTACTTATAAAAGAAATTATTTGCGTCATGATCATTTTGGTACACAGGAGATATCAAAGCAATACCACCAACCATTGCTTTATTCTACTATAAGTTCACTGAGTTCAGTGTGGCATGTCCGCACTCTCCATCAGTTACTATAGTGAACAGCAAGAGTAAGCCAGCCTGCAGGCATCTCACAGCCGGGATTCTGGAGCCCACAATGTTCCTGACACTAAGGTGTGGTCTCTGGGCTCACTCTGTTTTAACTCCACACCTTATTCTTTAATTTAGCTGGTTTTGACCAGATTGTCTGTTATTCCTTTTCCAAGCAATTGGACAGGTTTTTACTATAAGCTGTGCACATTGACATAATACCCAATAAAAATCAACTCAAACATTCTAACTGAAGAGTTTTGTTTCCGACCAGTCTATTTTCTTATAAGATGGGTAGTTGTGTAAAATGCCAATCTGGTCATGAGAGTGCATGGTAAATGTCTATCATGTGGAAGATTTTGTATTGAATTAAGTAATCTTTATGTTATACTTATGGACCTTCCAGTGAAGAGCAAACCCCTCAAAAACTTAATTTATGTTTTCGGGTCCAATGCATGAGATAAAGCAAAACTCACATTGCACCTTTTGGAAAAGGGTCTTTGCTGTCTGTCATGGAATCTGCACCCAGAATGGAATATTAAGAGGAAGAACTCTTAAGAATAGACTTGACATAGTGAACAATGAAACCTTAATCCTGAGGCCTGGTACTTGCTTCTGAATCTAGGATCTTAAAATTCTAATCTCTAGATTTTTTAGATATGTGAATTAAAGTCTTTTCTGATTCAACACAGTTGAATTGATTTCCTTTCACTGGCAACCCAAAGATTCCCAATTGATAGGCACAAAGTTAGAAAGCTGATTCAAGAAATCATTTCATTTAGAAACTATTTTTTAATAGTCTGTTCAAACTGATTTAACAGGGGAAAAGGCACTTGCCATACATGTAGCTGACCAGTTCAATTCCTGGCACCACATGATCCCCAGAGATCACTGTGTTCAGCTTTGGAGGCCCTAAAGCATTGCTGAGGTAGTTCTGGAGATCCCAGAACAGCTCAGGGAGCCGAGGGAATCCCACACTATGGGTCTCAGTAGTAACAATTTGTTCACCCCCACATTGAACCACCTGCCTGACTGGCCAAGATTCACTGGGAGGGGACTTGGCTTTTCTGAGCACTGCTTAAAAAATATTTTGAATGTATTCCAGCTGACAATCTACTATTTTGCATAAATCAATTATTTTAAAAATAATCTAAGATCAAATTAATAAAAATTTAAATACCACACTTGTAAATCAACCTGAAAAGCATGTAATTGAATGCCTTTGGTCTCGTTAGAATTTTAGTTTAAAATTCTTTTGAGTCATTCAAAAGGCTTTTCTGTCAATAAGTCCTTCCTGGAATTTATTCTTTTATTTGCCTGAAACCTCACAATTCTCATAAATCTGAGTCATTCCTATGTGAGACAAAATGCACCTGAAATATTCATTCACATTCTCTCCTACATGGTGCTCATGTGGTACATTTATTTCAAAGTAATAACTCAAGTAGAAAGAGCACGATCTTTAAATATGAAATCTGTTAAGAATTAAGTAGGTAGCCCTGATACACTGAAGAATAAAATTAAGTTTCTATATATGCACAGAATCAAAAATGCAGTTCACATTTTAATTTGCAATTAGAAGAAAAATATGACCATTTTCTTCTCCCAAAAAATTATGTGGTATGACTAACTCCATCTTGGCATCTGCTTCTTTGGCATCCTGAGCTAACGCAAGAGTGCCAAGAATGGTCCAAGAACATAGGTGGCATTTGAATCACTGCTACAAACTTCTCGGGAGGTAGTCTGGGAAAATCACATGGAGAGAAATTCCTTTCTGGGTTCAATGATTCAAAATTTTAAAAGACGTTGCTATTATGATGGTTCTTATAATAGCAGCAGAGTTACTGCCAAATTACAGGCTGAGATTCAATAACAAGAAGTTAAGATTATCAACTCTAAAAAAAGTTAAGATTGAATATGAGGGCATATATTCTCATTAATAACTACCAACAAGGTTCATATCATGAAATAATTTATTGACTTAGGGTCAGTTTCACCAGTCACCTAGAATTTTTGCTAAAGTCTAGTGGTCCCACTGTGCTTATTTCTTCAGTTCTTCAATGTATAATGACTATTATTATCATACTTGGCCCATAAATATATACTTGGCCCTGAAAAAAATCACATAAATTGGTTCTTTCCTATACCTTAAAAATTGCCCAGTGAAGAATACCAAGCAGAACTTTGAAAAGTCACCCCAGCATTGGCCAAGAGAGTAAATGAAAAGAATAAAATGAGACTTGAGTGAGATGGCTAAAATGAAAATCACCATTAGAAACCTAAAGGATTTAAAATAAAGTGGGGGGATGGAAAGTGCCTGCCATAGAGACAGGTGGGGGACAGGGGTGTGGTGGGAGGGAAACTGGGAACATTGGTGGTGGCAAATGTACGCTGGTGGAGGGATGGATGTTGGAACATTGTATGACTGAAACCTGATCTTTAACAGCTTTGTAACTATTTCTTGGTGATTCAATTAAATAAATAAAAGATTTAAAACACACACACACAAAACCTAACAGATCTTGGGTCTACAGTGATAATATAGTTAGGGTGCCTGTTTTGCACTTGACCAACTCAGATTCAATTCTTGGCACCACATATGGTTCCCCTAGGCCACACCAGGAGTGATAGCTGAAGGAAGCCAGGAGTAAGCCCTGATCATTGTTAGGTGTGGGTCAAAACATAGAAAAACAAACAAAAACATGCAAAAAAATAAAACCCGGCAGAAGCAATCTCCATCTCTTTTCTATTCAGTTTACTAATATGGGCACCGTAGAATTTTGATCCATCTTAGAAAAGGAAGTCTATTACAACTTAATCAGGTAGAACACCCAGTCAGAAAGCTGTGTATCTGAGGAGGCCATTTTGCCACTATAAGAGCAAGTTACTAATGCTTTAGGAACACGGATTCAGTCATTCATCTTGATAATAGATTCTTTCCTGTGCTGGTCAGGAGAGAGGATTAGGAACTGCTTGGTTTTGTGTGGAACAGATAGCAAAATCGTTTATAGTTCTGTCACGGGGACTCTGTTCTCTCTGCCTTCTGCCATAATATTTCCGCAGTTAACAGAAAAACATGAGTATTCTACAGAATATCACACAAATCTATCACAGCAATAACAATGGAGCAAGAAGTTCACTAACATTTTGGAAGTCTTGAAAAGACATACATGCTACAGAAGGTGAAAGATAAACCCTTTGAAGATTCAAGCCCCTTCCATATTACCCACTCAAGACGTTAGGGATCCAGAGTTAGAGACATACTCTCATGTTTCATAATAAAATAAAAGCCAGATTTATGATCCTTGCCCTATTCTCATAATAAAAGGATGCAACGAAGCTTGATAAGGCCCCTTGGAAGAAATCATTAACTAAACTAGGAAAGATGAAGACTGGGTGTTGGTATTGAAGACTGCTTAAGAAAAGAAGGTGACTTGAGATTATAATGCATATATCCATCCTCCAGCCTCAGATCCAAAATCTTTAGAAGTGGGATCTTTCCTGTATAGACAGGACAGTGTCTCAGTCTATGCATGGAAGAGAGTTTTTGAAACAGAGAACACCATTCTAATAGAAGTCATACGTCATCTAGCATGTCATTGCTTAAAACATGTGACAATTCATAGTTTATTTCAAGAAAATCCTTGTGCATGTTGACATAAACATTTCTTATTTACTTATGCTCTTACTTAATTTCATCAAATGGTATTTTGTTATGACATTCTAAAGCTCTTGTTTACTCATCAAGGAGTAGATGCTCTTACTCATCGAGATCAGATAAGTTTATGAAAACATCCTGCATTTGGCAGTCAATGTTCCCAGTTAGTAAAGAAAAAGGTTGAGCCACAAGAGATGAGAGGTATGGAGGACTCTCAATAAAATTAAATGTCATGGGCTGAATACTCTACATAATAATATGATTGTGAAATAATTTTTTTCTAAAATATGAAAATATAACTTTTTTTAAAGTTCTAACTCTCAAAAAATTGTAGAACAGAGAGAAGAGTACTTCCCTAGAAGCTCTTGATTGCACTTTGAATCTGAACCATGTACATATGTATTCTCTTCCAAAAATCAGTAAAAAATTAAAAAACATATTAAAGTGGAAAAATCCCATTCAAATAAGTCTCTTGATTATGAAATCCAGAGGAATAAAATTTACCAAGAAAGGGCAGGTCTTTTATGAGAAATACTACAGCAAATATTTTTATTTTTTTAAATTTATTTATTAGTGAGTCACAGTGAGGGTACAGTTACAGATTTATACATTTTCGTGCTCATGTTTCCCTCATACAAAGTTCAAGAACCCATCCCTTCACCAGTGCCCATTCTCCACCACAAATAAACCCAGCATCCCTCCCACCCACCCAATCCCATCTCCCCCCACCCTCCCCTGCCACTGTGGCAGGGTATTCCCTTTTATTCTCTCTCTCTAATTAGGTGTTGTGGTTTGCAATAAAGGTGTTGAGTGGCCATTGTGTTCAGTCTCTAGTCTACATTCAGCATGCTTCACCCTTCCCCCGCGTGGCCTCCAACCACATTTTGCTTGGTGTTCCCTTCTCTATCTGATACAGCATATATTTTTAAAACATAAAATGATCCCTGCACCACATGGTCTCTCAGGCATCACTAGGTAAAACCTTAGAGATATCTCACTCCAAGAACCTCGGATATGATCTTGGTGGCCCCAGCGTCACTGGGTTGGCCTGTATCTCCCCGGCACTACCTGACCCAAACAGCATTGTAACTTTGGTCCCTGCATTGTGTTGATGGCTCTGTAGTCCAAAAACTGTCAGTGGGAATTCTGGGCCTCTACAGCATTGCTTGAGAGGGGTCCCTGCCCTACCTCTCGATCATAAATTAATACTTAAATAAAGAATAAATTCTATGCTTCAAGATGAAAGATTAAATATAACAAAATGTTAATCTTTCCCAAATTAAAATAACCCTTAAATTCATTAAAATCAGAAGTGGGTTTAGAAAAAATTATTTTAGAGAATATGTGGACATGTAATAGTCAAATCATAACCAAAGTTTAGAATAAGAAAGATTTGATGCTAAAAATTTGCTGTTATCTCTTATGGTAGCCTGCTGCTTTTGGAAGGTATGCTTTTAGAATTTATTTTTATTAATTTAACAAAAGATATTTTTCTTATGCTATAGACATTCTAAAAATCAATTTACTTAAATTCTTTAACAATTGTATGAGAAAGATACAGTATTAAGTTCATTTCACAGATGGAGAGGCGATGATGCAGAGATTGGGATTTTTGCCCCGATTTACATAGCTGCTACCCAATGGTTCAAACATGCACTTGATTCAGCCTTAACCATGCAAGCATGCCGCTAATTAGCAGCCTCTCCAACAAAATTAATGAAATATATCAACTAGTAAATGGGATCTTAATGGATAAAAAGTTGTGTTTTTACTTAGTACGTAGGGCATAGGTCTCTGAGGCGTCCGTTAGTGCAAGAACAGTGGAATCGAAAAGATGTGCCCAGAGTTGGAGGTCCTTCGTCCTCTTTTTTTTTTTTTCCGCGCCAAAAGTTCATACCTTCTCAAAGGACCCACAAAATGTCGGACACCACGCCTTCTCCCGGAGGGGAGAGAGACCAAGAAGGAAGGATATTTCCTCCAGTAGCCAGCGTGGGGCAAAAGCTTAGTTCACAGTCTCCATACATGGGTGCAAGCACTTGCTGGAACCCCAAATCCTAAAGCTGTCTCTGGTTCCCGCTCGTTCCACATCCACCGGCTGTGCAGAGGCATGGGCACCCGGGCCGAAACCCGGCCGGAGCCGAGCATCGGCCCCGGCTGGGACTGCCCCGATATCCCTGGTCCTTTGTCCTCTTAACCACTTCCTCGACACTCTTGAAGAAGCTATTTGGGTATCCCAAAGAGGAATCGAAGGAGCTATGCTGGGAATATCATGTCTCACTCAAGTGAAAGAAGGAATCCGGAGTTCTGACCTCCGTCGATGGTCAACAATCAGGGATGCTGTCTTGTTTGCCAAGGCATCAAAAATCAGATGGGCCGGACATGTAATGCGATTCAGAGATGACCACTGGACTATAGCTGTTACCAACTGGATTCCACAGACGTCAAAAGACCATATGGCCACCCACCAACGAGATGATCAGACTTCGTTAAAACCCTGAATGAATGGTTTGAGGCTCTTCCTGTTCCTGGAGCGAGCAGATATCATTGGGCTACATGCGACAGGGACAAATGGAGACGTTACTGGCGGCTGCTTGAGCAAATTGAAGATCAATGGGAAGTGATACAAGTGATTTACTTAGTAGAACATTACTACTAGTAACATTGATAAAACTGGTTCTTAAATAACAACGCTAACTTGATTAGAGTCTGACCATATCTGAGGTCCATTTTGAACAAGATTAGAATCATGGGGTAAATTGCACTACATCAATATTTTGGAATATAAGGCAACTGTAGAAAAGGAGTCATTATCTACATTTCTTTTCTTGGCAGGAGTGATAATAAGTAAGCATGTAGAGTTATGAAGCCAAACTTCTAAAAACCTGTAATAAAGTAAACCAATGATCACTGTCACTGTCATCCCATTGTCCATTGATTTGCTCAAGCGGGCACAAGTAACGTCTCTATTGTGAGACTTGTTATTACTGTTTTTGGCATTTTAAATACACCACAGGTAGCTTGCCAGGCTCTGTCATGCTGGTGGATACTTGCAGTAGCTTGCCAGGCTCTCCGAGAGAGATTCAGGAATCAAAACCAGGTCGGCAACATGCAAGGCAAATGCCCTACCTGCTATGCTATCGCTCCAGTCCATGTAGAAAATAGCTACTTTTAATTTTCCTATTAAAACAGGGCTTGCCATTGGTTGACAACATTGAGGAATTTCAGGGGTTGTGACAGGAGAGGTAGTACAGTGGTTAGGGTGCTTGTCATGCACATGGCTGATTGTGGAGTTTGATCCTCAGCATCTCATACGGTCGCCTGAGTCCCACCAGGTGAAAGAAAGTCCTTAGTGCAGAGTCAGGAATAACTCCTAAGCATTTCCTTGTGTGCCCCCAAATTTTAAATACAAAAAAGGAATTTCAGGGGGTTAGCTTTCTACCTTTACACATATACTAGCCACAAACTTTACACATATATTAACCATGACTCCCATCCTACCACCAAAAATGATTTCTCTGCTCATCCCTGCTACCTCCCATCACCTGATACCTGCCCCATCCCCCTTTCCATTGGTGATCACAAGAATTTTCACTGAGTCTAGAAGTTAGTTTTTTATTTTCTTGCCAACTCATTTCTTTGAGGAATTCATATTTTACACATCAGTGAAGCAATATGATACTTGTCTTTCATCTCTTTATTTCACTAGCTATGCTTTTAAATAGAAAAAAAGTATCAAACCAAATAAGCGGAAGAATGCTTGTGGCAGTAGAACTTATTAATGATTTGTTAAAATGTTTCTTCACTTATAATAATTTTATTTTCTAAAAATGTAACAAATTTGTTTTCATCTTTTGTTTTAAAATTTTTGGGCTGGAGCGATGGCACAGCGGGTAGGGCGTTTGCCTTGCACATGGCCGACCCGGGTTCGATTCCTAAGCCCCTCTCAGATAGACCAGCAAGCTATCGAGAGTATCTCGCCTGCTACAGCAGAGCCTGGCAAGCTACCCGTTGCATATCCCATATGCCAGAAACAGTGAGAAGAAGTCTCACAACTCCATTGTGAGATATTACTGGTGCCCACACAAGCGAATCGATGAACAACAGGACAACTGTGTAACTGTGTATTTAAATTTCTTTTTAAAATTTTTATTTTTTAAAAAATTTTATCACCATGTGGAAAGTTACAGAGTTCTCAGGTTTATGTCTCAGTTATACCGTATTCAAACACCATCCCTTCACCAGTGCCCATATTCCACCACCAAAATCCCCAGTATACCCCCCACCCCCCACCCCAACTGTATAACTAATGAACCTCACTTTATTTTCTCTTCACCTTGATTACGTTCCATATTTCAACACAAAACTCACTATTGTTGTGGGAGTTATATCCCCAAACAAGATAACCCTAATAAGGAGGCATTTGATAATTAGTTTTCCATTCAAAGATTGTATGTTTTCAGGTTTTAGAAAAGGTCGCGCGGTCGCGTTAGCAGCCGCGAGGCTCGGATCTGTCCTAGTCCCGAATCCTGGAGCCGTGTTAGTTGCTGCTCAGTGTCGCCAGGGTTCCATCTGGAGAAGGTGTGCAGGCGGCACCTCCTCCCTCTGGCCCCCCAGTGTTGCTGGCCCCGATTCGGGTCCGGAGCATTGTCCGGGCCGCGTTGCTCACTAGAATGCCTGCCACTTCTCTGTCTGTGTATTTAAAATTTTTAACATAAGATTCAGGTTGCAAAATGAGCATTTTAAGCAGTTTATGAAAAAAATTAAGATTATCAAACTTTAAACTTCTACTGATATATAAATGTATGATATATTATATTTTTAGAGAAAATGTTAAAGATTTTATTGTTGCTGTTTGTCTGTTTGGAAGCCACACCTAGCTGTACTCAAGATTTACTCCTTTACTCCTGGCTCTGCTCCTGGGGGGGTTTCAGGGACCATATGTGGCACCAGGGATCTTGTTCAGGTTCGCTGCATGCAAAACAAGTGCCGTACCCAGTCCAGGAAACTTATCCCAAGAGCCCAAAACTCTATTAAGAAAAGATATTTATACTTTTATGTTCATTGCAACCCTATTCACACTTGACAAAATCTTCAAACAGTTCAAGAACAAATGACTGGATAAAGAATCTATAGCATATATACATACAATGGAATATTTACTGTAAATGAATTCATGCAATTTTTCGCTAGATAAATGGAACTGGAGAGTATCTTGAAGAGTGAAGTTAGCTATGAGAGGGGCAGATTCATTATGATCTCTTTCAGATGTGGGATATAAAAATGCTTAACAAGAGGATAACAAAAGACCAAAGGAAACAGAATGGCCAAAAAAATGGTCAAAGGAAACTGAGATATAGTCTCAAGAACTGAGCTTACCAAGGCAGGGAGACAGGGGTAGGCTGTAAGGGGGAACCTGAGACAATGGAGGAAGGAAGTGGACATTCTGGTGAGGGTGTGCATGAATGCATTAATCCACATCATGTATGCGTGAAACCCCATCATACACAGTACTATAAATCATGGCAACCAAAATTAAAAAAAACTTAAATCTCCCTCTTTAAAAGACTGGAAAAAAAGAGGCTGTTATGAATGGAATGGAAAAGGTTATCCACGACTTCTACTTGGATCTCTCTGATAGCCACATCCACCTGCCCACATACCAAATTCCACAGGATGGATATGTCGTTCCCAACATTCTCCCTTCTGAAATCTGAGATGCCATTTCATTGGTAAAGAAGCATACAGGACCCAGTCCAAACAAGGTCAGACCCAAACACCTGAAAAATCTGCTGCCAGTACTCATCAATACACTGGCTTGGCTCTTCACATGCTACCTGTCCATATGCAATGTTCCATCCCAATGGAAAACCAGCAGGACCATTCTGTTGTACAAGAAGGGAGACATCCACAGCATTACTAACAATCGCCCAATCTGCCCGTTGTCCATTGTCTACAAGTTATTCACTTGACTCATCCTATATAGGATTGTAGAACACTAGATGAAGGACAACAAGCCAGGTTCCAAAAAGGATTCAGCACGATTGACTATATCCACCTGGTGACCCAACTTATTGAGTTTTCGCGAGAGTTCAAGATGCTGTTCTATCTAATGTTCATTGATTTAAAGAAGGCCTTTGATTCTGTTGAGACTTAAACAGTCATCAAAGCCCTAACCAAATAGGGTATTCAAACTCAATACATCAGTATCCTCCATGAGCTGTGTTATGGATTCACCACCAGGATCTCACCATTCTACAAAGAAGTGATCATCGACATAAAGAGAAAGGTTTGACAGGGTGACACCATTTCACCGAAACTATTCAATACCACCCTCAAGAACATCATATGATGACTAGAATGGGAAGGAATGGGAGTGAAGATAGACGGTTGGCAACTATACCACTTCCGCTTTGCTGATGAAATCCTTCTCATAACACTAAATATCAGCCAAGTGGCATGAATGCTGGCCGACTTCAACCGTGAGTGTGGAAAGGTCGGACTGCAGCTGAATTTCACCAAGACAATGTTTATGAGAAACAGACTAGTTCCTGATGTTCCATTTGCCCTCAATGGAATGAACATCTTTGAATGCAGCAGTTATGTGTACCTAGGTGGAGAACTCAACATGACAAACGACCTGGCACCTGAACTGCGCAGGAGGAAGAGAGCAGCATGGAACGCCTTCAAGAGCATCAAGGAAGTTGTTAAGAGGACGAAGAACGTTCGACTCCAGGCACATCTTTTCGATTCCACCATTCTTCCTGCACTAACATATGCTTCAGAGACCTGGGCCCTATGAAAACAGAATGAGAACACTATTCAGGTATCCCAAAGAGGAATCGAAAGAGTTATGTTTGAAGTATCACATTTTACTCGTGAGAGAAGGAATCCATAGTTCCAACTTCCGTCGAGGATCAAGAATCAGGGACACTGTCTCATTTGCCAAGGCATCAAAAATCAGATGGGCTGGACATGTAATGCGATTTAGAGACGGCCGCTGGAGTAGAGCTCTTATGCACTGGATTCCAAGGGATGTCAAAAGACCACGTGGCCGCCCACCTACTAGATGGTCAGACTTCTTCATCAAGACCCTGAATGAACAGTTTGAGGCTCTTTGTGTTCCTGGAGTGAGCAGACGCCATTGGACTACCCTAGCACACAACAGGGATGAATGGAGACATTACTGGTGCCTGCTCAAACAAATCAATGAACAACGGGATGACAAGTGACAAGTGTTATGAATTGCAGCTAAGACATAGGGAGGAGACACAGTGCAGTGCAGAATAAGAAAAAGCTCACCAATTTGGGCTGATAAGATTTTTTAAAACATTTTTATTAGATTCTAAAAAAAATGAACATGTAAATGATGACCCATTTTTCTAGGAAAATGCACAGCACATATACAAAGATAACTTGAGAGATTAAGAGGCTGGTTTATTACCCAGTACCACCACTAACTAGCTGCATGATATAGGATAAGCTACCTCATCTCCATGAACTTCAGCTTCCTCACCTATAAAGCATGAATAATAATAAAATCAAGCTGTGGCTGGTGTGAGAATGAGAAGTTAGTGAAGTTTTGCAGCATGCTTTTAAAGTAATTTGTCTGCTCTAACCTTTATGGTAACCCAGAATTGGGAATTTCCCCATTCCTGAAGGTCTTCCAGGAGCTCAACTCTTGGTCTTGGCTTCTGCTGATGTTCATGGACTATTTTTACTCCTCTAAAGCTCTACTCACTATGATGACCCTGGTTTCATCAGCATCTGATGACCCATGTTCTTGTTTGCAGACGTTATAAAATATTTGAGGACACATTTCCCCTGAATTTTTGACAGTTTTATCCTTTAGGTTTTTTTTCAGCTCTAAGATTCTTTACCCTTATACAGTTTATTCTAACATAAATTCAAACAAATTTTAGAAATACCGAAAAAGAAGAGTACCTCTTTTTCCATTACCCTTTTCTCAACCCCTTACTCTTAAAACATTCCAGTTTGCTACCTTCACCAACAATGTTTTACTTCTATTTGAAGCACAGCATTAGGGATCTTTTGGTTTACAGGCTGTTTGGTTCATATACTTTCAAAAACATGGTCAGCAGCCAAATGGTCTGTATTTCTCTTCTTCCCCTGCCCCAGTCATTGCCACTCTACTAAGCAGCAATATTATTACACAATGTTAATACACATTCTACTTTGCAGGCATATTCCAGTTTAAAATATGCAGTGGTTTAGACCAGTGTATCTCAACCATTTCCTGATAGCCCCCCTACTGTCCTGGTTTCTTTTACTGTGGCTTTCCTATCCTATTGGGTGTCTCTCCCCCTCCCAGTCTGTTGTCCCCCATTTATGCAGTTCTCACTGAAGGCTCTTTATCTTAGGGACCCACTTAGGGAGCTAAATGGCTCAGTTTGAGAAATGCTAGTGGCTTACACTGTTGGTTGTTTAAGGAGACTGAGCTTTTTTTTTGTATTTGATTAAATTTATTGTAGCATATGCTAAATTCTGATGTTGCTAGAAATGTTCTCTAGTTTTATTTTTTTAATTTTTTAAATTTATTTTATTGAATCACCATGTGGAAAGTTACAAAGTTCTCAGGCTTATGTCTCAGTTATACAATGCTCAAACACCCGTCCCTTCACCAGTGCCATATTCCACCACCAATAAAAAAAAAAAAACCAGTAAACATCCCACCCCTCACCCCCCAAACCCCCCTGCGTAACTGATAAATTTCACTTCCTTTTCTCTTTACCTTGATTACATTCCATATTTCAACACAAAACTCACTATTGTTGTTGGAGTTTCAACACAGACTCACTATTTTTGTTGGAATCTATCCCTCAAGAATACAGCCCTATTGACAGGGAAATATTTGATAATTAGTTTTCCACTGATGAGAATGAAGAGATATAAAGTCGAGCAACCTTGGTAGCGGCCTCGCGGTTTACAATTTCTGTATTTTAGTAATTAAGTCCAGGGAGATTTAAGTTGGAGATTGAATCATTTCCCTTCCTGAAGCAGCATGGAGCAAAAGCTTAGTTCACCAAGGAGACTGAGCTTTAATGTAAACTATTCCCTATCACTCTCTGGTGGCAATGAAGAATGATGAAGTTAGATACTACATCTCCAAGGTACTGGGAGAGCAAGACTGCGACTTATATTTTTTTGGTAGCCTTTAATGGGCAAAGGAG
Source organism: Sorex araneus (assembly GCF_027595985.1). Lineage (NCBI taxonomy): Eukaryota > Metazoa > Chordata > Mammalia > Eulipotyphla > Soricidae > Sorex > Sorex araneus. The sequence continues at coordinate 128,663,813 of NC_073302.1, read as the reverse complement.
TCTGAATTATTCATGACTCCAGTGTCAGATCAGTGAAAGTGGACAGCCCAGAGTGAGGCTCTTAAGTCTTCTCTGCCGCAGATTATAGCAGTATTTCTCTCCAGGTAATGGCATGCTTGATGTTTAACAGTTTCTTTAACTCCTAGAAACTGTAAAAGTTCTTGTTTACAGGTAATGAAATCTCCTCCCTCTTCTGCTCTGCCTAAGGCAAGGCACCATGCCTGGGCTCTCTCAGCTCATGGGGGTATGTTGTCTTCTCACAGGGAATTTGGCTTTCATTTCATTTTTGGCAGAGTCCCAATTCTAGAAGACTTGGCATTAAACACCAAATCCTTTGCATATGTTTACCAATGAGGAGTGGGAGAGACTTAAACAAATATAGGAACAGCCACATATACCGTAGAATATACTGTAGAACACAGGTGTATTAAACATCACCCTGTTACTGTCACTGTCACTGCCACTGTCATCCTGTTGCTCATCGATTTCTTTGAGCAGGCACCAGTAACGTCTCTCAATTGTGAGACTTATTTGTTACTGTTTTGGGCACATCCAATACACCACGGGTAGCTTGCTAGGCTCTGCCGTGCAGGCATGGTACTCTTGGTAGCTTGCCGGGCTCTCTGAGAGGGGCAGAGGACTCGAACACGGGTCTGCCTCCTGAAAGGCGAATGCCCTACCGCTGTGCTATCGTTCCAGCCCACCCTGTTACTAGATTATATAATTGCAAAAAATTTGGTTCAGTCCCATGTGTCAGTACTTAAATGAAGTATCCTCCTATCTCCACCCTATTCTCTAAAAGTAAGTTGTATAAATACAAGACACTAGGTCTTGGTAACCTACTTTCTAATCTCTCAAAATTGATATTTTAAAAAAAACCCAAAAAACTCTAAGCAAAGATTAGGTCCTTTTGTAGGAGTGCGCACATGACTTCCTGAACTTTCACTGCCATACCTGAATCCACCTTTCTTTTTTTTTTTTTTTTGAGTTTTTTTTTAATTGACAAGATTTAGAAATAGGTAAAAGGAGAAAAAGATGGGAAATGTGTTCAAGAGAGAATACAGGCATCAAAGAAACATAGAGACAAGCAAGTGAGTTATTTGTTCAAGGAAGAACATGGGCTTGAAAAGCAAGCCGGTTAAATCATTTTTTTTTACAGAGACAATATGTTTAGAGAAATGTCTCAGTGGCAAAATAGTTGAAGTGACTGAGCTTCTTTGCCACAGTCCTGCCATTTTAATTTTCTAGTATTGGAATATATTGGAATATTTTCGACTTCACTGTTCTCCCTGCACTAACATATGCCTCATAGATCTGGGACCTATGAAAACAGGATGAAAACACTATTCAGGTATCCCAAAGAGGAATCAAAAGAGCTATGCTTGGAGTATCATGCTCCACCCAAGTGAGAGAAGGAATCCAGAGTTCCGACATCCGTCAACAATCAAGAATCAGGGATGCTTTCTTGTTTGCCAAGGTGTCAAAAATCAGATGGGCCAGACATGTAATTAGATTCAGAGATGACCACTAGACTGGAGCTATTACAAACTGGATTCCACGGGATGTCAAAAGACTGCGTGGCCACCCACCTACAAGATGGTCAGATTTCTTCACCAAGACCCTGAATAAATGGTTTGAGGCTCTTCACATTCCTGGAGTGAGCAGATGCCATTGGGCTACACTAGCACAAGACAGGGAAGAATGAAGACGTTACTGGCACCTGCTCGAGCAAATTGATGAGTAACCGGATGACAAGTGATACAAGTGGAATGTATTGATTTTTAAAAAATTAACCTGTGAAATTACATTGCAATTTATTTCCTATGGCTTTTACTTGATCATAAAAGCAAGATCTTTAGATAATATTCAATCATTGAATTTAATTCTTCTTACTAAATATCATTTATCAACACATTAAATGTACATGATTTTATCACCTGTATGTGATACTAAGAATAGAGTCAGGTGTTTCACTTGTTATTAAACTGAATTCAATTTTGTACACTAAATTACTTTGTATTTGCATCAAAAGAAAACATATAATTCTTATTTAAAATAAAGAAAGAAAAACAAATATGTTTTGGAAAAGACAATTTTCCAAAAGTAATTTTAAATTAAATAGCAAGGGTCCTGAAGTATTTTAATGCAATTTTTAGCTCATTATTAAAATTCTTACATTGGACCAAAAAAAAATAACCTGTGAAACACAAGTATGGCTTAATCATCAAGTTTGTATAGCAATCAGTCCTAAGTATTTAGATAAACATTAAAAACTTGCCTGTGGAGACTTTATTCCTAAAGGAGTGGAAGTTGTGTGCCAAAAAGGTTGCTTGCGGACTGAGCACATGCTTTGCATGTGGGGAGACCCGGATTTGATCTCTGGAACCTTATGGTCCCGTGAGCACCAATGACAGTAATCTCAGAGCACAGAGTCAGGAGTATCCCCAAAGCACTACTATGTATCTCCAAAGAATACAAAAGCAAGAGCCAAAACAAACACAATTGTTACTGGCTTTCTTAGTAAACAGACTACAGCAGATAAATCACAAAACCAAACTGAAAGGGATAGAATTGACATTACATATAAAAAAAGGTCACAAAAGACAAGGTAGCAAACTCTAGGTTTGGAATTTTGTAGTAATGACTGATTATTATTTTTATTTTTTTGGGGGGTTACACCCAGTTTCACTCAGGGCTTATCATGCCTCTGCACTCAGAGATCAGTCCTGGCAAGCTCAAGGGATCATATAGGGTGCCAGGGATTTAATCTGGGACAACTGCAATGTAAGGCAAACATTTCACCCACAGTACTAGCTCTTTGGCCTCTCTAACTCAAATTAAGCCTTTAAAAGCAAGCAAACATTTAAACGGTAAAAGCCTGTGGCTGCATAAGGGGTGTGGAGAAGGCTCTTTCCATTTGCTACTCCAGTCCAACAGAAGAGCAGAAGTGAAGTTCATCCTGAATGGGGCAGCAGACAGAAGCCTGGGAAATTCTGAGAAAGCACTCAGCATTTGTAAAGTCAATTAAGAATTCTTCTGCTCAGTAAGTGATGACAGGAGCTATAGAAATGGGAGAAGTTTGGGAGAAGAGGGAATATTTATGTAACTTCCTTCTTAATGGATTTATAATTAAATTAAAAGTGTAGTTGAGAAGTATGTAAACATAAAGTCACTACCAGAGAGAGAGAGAGAGAGAGAGAGAGAGAGAGAGAGAGAGAGAGAGAGAGAGATGGAGAGACAGAGAGAGACAGACAAATACAGAGAGAGTGGTTAGAGATAAGAGAAGGGCTAATAAAAAAAATCATTCGACAGAGACTCATATTATATATCAGCCCTTCCTAGTCAATTTTGAAACTAACAAAAGTAAACACTCTCTGGTAGGAATTTAACTAGAAGGATCATAGAGACAGGGAAAAGATAGCCAAGAATGAAGAATTGATCAACAGGTCAAAGACCAAGCTTTAGAGAGCTGGGAATTGGATTTGTTAATCAGGACGTTGTTGCTGACCTCTGGAAAGAGTTTGAGAGAAACACTGGAGGCAGATGCTAAAGTGCAGTGGGATAAGAGTGAGTGACAGGTGATCCAGAGAAGGGAGGCAGAAAAGTTAGCCTTAGTTTTCAGGAAGCTTGATGGTAAAAGGAGTTACAGAAAGGGGTGCTGTATGCTTTGTCTTTTTGCATGTGTGAGAAGAAACTGAACTGCTTCTCAAAGAAGAAATTGAACTGCTTGTCGCAGTGAGTGGGCCGCAGTCATGACCATTACCTTTGAGGTGTCAGTATGCTCAGTTATAGAGGGGTTCCCTTCATCATGAAGAGAAGTGATTCCAACCAATCTAACTTGTGAAATCTGAAAACTGAGTTAAAATTGGCTCCGTGAAATGTTTTTTCTTTCTGTGCTCTTTGTTTTGTTTATTTCAGTTTTTTTTCCCTGGGAAGCTTTCACTGTAAAAACTTACACCATAATTTGGCTGAATACTTTTAGTCAAATGGGAGAGAGTGAGGAGAGAGGTAGGCATGAACACTAGCTCCTAATTACTCATACGGTTGCTCCTATTTCCTCCCTGTAGAATGTGGAACAATGGAAAGTTAAACTTTAAGGGGAGCTTAAAACCGTGATCAAACTTTTAATGTTTGAATATCTGGCTTTGCTTTTCAAATAAAGTATCATATGGGCTGCAAGTGGCTTGCTTCTCACTCAGTTCACTCTCAAAGTACTTCACTTGAGATCATAAGATGTTCTCTGCTGATGACCAATGTTCATTTTTGTATGTCCAGATGTAGCTTGGGACATTTCTATAAAACCAGAGTCTGAACAAAGGGTAACACTAATTCTGTAACTGATAAGAAACTCTCCTAAACACAGAAATAAAGAAATAAAGGTATGGACGCTGTCACTGAAAAATAAAGCTCAGGTATGGACCTGAGAGTGCCAGGTTTGGGGTCTTAGGGTAGGGGAACAAGTAAGTTGCCAGGAGGTTAATATAAGTGAAGAATTTTGAGCATAAAGTTATGGCTCAGTGATGTATGTGCCAAAACCATAACTGGTAATCAACAAATAGTGGAGGATTTCTGGGGGTAAGGAACATTGCACTACAGGCGACAGAGGTTGGTGAGGAAAGGTCTTGGGTACTTTGGTGGGAAGGGTAAGCAGTAACTTTGTACCCGAACCTGAACACTATTGCAACCCTATTGCCTAAACTATAATAATTTTTAATACAGTAAAAATATAAGTAAGGAAGAGCTTCAAAAATTGATAGGGCCTTGATGTTTCTCCTCTCAGAACCAATGGTCATAATGAATTTTATTTTTTAAATGCTGTCAATAGGGATATAAAGAAGAAAGCCACTAAAAAATAATTTGCAAAAATCTGAAGAAACTCAAGGAAGTGTCATTCATTCAATCAAGAAATATGTATCTACTACCTATTACTTACTATGTCCTGAAAAACTAGTTGGCTGTTTGTCTTCCAAAAAATAACTAATAGTCCAATTATCAATAATTTGTACCCCAATAATGTATGTGAAAATGTCCACAACACATTTGTTTCTCAGAGCTATATATGGGATCATAACTCAAGAGGGTAAAGCAAGAAATTTAGAGACAGATCCATAGGAGGAACTGTCATTTTTACTTCCATAAGTCACATAAAAAATAGTGGCAGTTGCTTAGATATTACATAAAAGTCAAGAGGAAAGCAAAGGAAACTTGAATATAACAAGAGTCTTTTAACCAGTTGCTCTTGACCACTAAGGTTCTGACTAATATTTTTTTACTTCAGGGATGACTGTTTGAGCATAGACTGAGGCAGAGTTGTGAGCATTAAAGAGTGGACAGCATAAGACAGAAGAATTCTTGGAATCTATACTTTGAGAGTGTATTGGAAAGTAACGGACAAGTTACGAAGGATTCCAGCAGAGTGAATATCAGGATCTGTCTGCTATTTATTCACTTGTAGACTAAGAATCAGCAACTTATTTGACTTTTTAATTACACTTATGGCAGATGCCTTTGATTGACTCAACAATAGATTTCTTTTTCTGGTTTCCTAATATTTGACTGTGCCTGAGCTCTGTTACCAAGGATATTACATTCCCCCACACACCCCACTACTTGAAGTAGGTTTCATAGGTACCCCTGACTGACTCCACAGTCTATAAAACTGAGTAACCACAATAATGTGGCATCGGATAAGAAGCAAGTGGGAGAGGAAAACTAATCTTTCACACACACACACACACACACACACACAAAAGCATTTTGGTCAAAAAACATGAATTGTTACCTCTTCAATAAGCTGGTGTATAATGTTACATTTAACTGCATATTATATGGTGGGCCAAACTCAGAAATAGCTTATTAGTATCAACTGACTATAGCATTTTCTCTGAATTGAGATCAAATTTTGGATCAGAGGTTTTACACCTTTTACCAACGGATGAATGTGTTTGTATGCCAGCTTGCACATATGTATGTTTAGTTTTCTTTTATCAGTAGCCATGCTAACTAAATCTTTAATCAAAGTATCCAAGCAGGACATTTCTAGCACACATATAAAAGTGTTATGATATTTCAACTATACTCTGTACCCTGAAATCATTTTTCTAACTTTAGGGTTTCATTCAACAACAGAGAATCAAAAATTATAATCAAAATGGTAATCTATTTCTACTTATCAGTGAACATGCTTGGTTCCAATAAATCTGACATCTTTGTATTATAATTATACTTGTTCTGGAGAACCAGAGAAAGGTTTATTAAATTAAACTGCATGTTTAAGAGAAATAAGTAGAAGATGGAGAACATTAATATGCCTATATTACCAATGATGAAATTAAGATAAGGAGAGAGATCATGAAACTAGAAAATAGGAGGTGACTTTTCTACTTTGGTTTGGATACATATTGGAAATACTTGTTTGAGTTATTTAATTAAATTCTAACTTAATTAAAATTAAATATGCTTAATTTCAATGGATGATAAAAACAAATACTTGTAATTAAGCACTTAAAAAATATTGTTGAAGATTATCTAACCAAATGTTGAAGTAAAATAATAAAACAAATAGAGTTAAAATGTTAGAGATGAAGATTCCTTAAAAAGAAATGTTTTTTTGATCATCTGGAGAGTCTGATATGCAGTACATCATATAATAGATATATCTTTTTATTTCTCTTGTTCAAAACAATGAGAAGCCAAGGTGTAGCCTTTCTTCTGGGAGCTTAACCTTTTTAATACAGAGGAGAAAAATAGTAAAATTGAAATTAGTAACTCAATAGACAATCAATGAAATCAAATTTTTAGTTGTTTAATAATATTAATCAAATTTATAAGCTTCCTGCCAGATTTACTAAGAAAAAGAGAAACAATAAACTGCTATCATCATAAGTGATAAAAATGATATACTACAGACCTCATGAACATTAGAAAGATGATGAAAATTCTGTGAAAAACTCCATACCTACAGATATGATAACATAGATAAAATAGCAAATTCCTGGAAAGCCCACAATTTTCAAAACTGACACATGGAAAAATAGACAATCTCAAGAGGCACACAATTATTAAGGAACTTAAATCAATTGTGAACAGCTTTCCCGAATAGAAAAATATCAGACTTAGATAAATGTATTCCATATTTTACCAATTATTATGGAAGAAATTAAAACAATATGCTTTAGAACACACTAGTAAAGGGGTTACTTACTAACAAAATTTATTTATTTTATTTATTTAAAAATAAATAAAATTTATTTATTTATTTTTTGGTGCCAAAACCTGGAGCTGAACCAGGCTTCTTAACTCATTTAATAGACCAGAATTATCAACAATGAGTAACATGAAGTACACAACATGACCAAATGACTTTATTGCAAGTGTGCAGGGCTAATTTAACATTTAGAAATAAATTAATTTAACCTATCACATTAACAATCTAAAGGAAAATAACTTTGATCATATTAAATCATTCAGCAAAAGAATTAAGTAAAATCCAACATAAATTTGTGATTAAAAATTCCCATAAAAAAGGAATAGAATGTTTCCACAACTTAATAAAGAATAGCTAAAAAACAACCTATGCTGAATTCATATTTAGTGGTGAGAAATTCAAATTTTTCTAAGATTAATTACAAAATAAAAATGTTAGTTTTCACTACTTTACATCATCCTGGGAGTAAGATTAGTACAATAATAAAATAAAATAAAAAACATATAGATAGGGAAGGAAGAAATAAAAATGACTTCTTACAGATAGTATTACTCTATAGAAAATCTGAAAGAATAAAATAACTTTTCTGTAATAATAAACAAATACTAGAAATCTGCATAATACAGTATTAATCTATAAAAATGTTTCACTTAGGAATAAGTATAGAATAAGTAGAATTTCTTTTAAAAATATAATTCCATCTATATTAATGTATACCAAAATGAAAAGATAGGTATCATTCTTTTAAAATCTGTACAAGATTAATACAAGGACATCTACAAAAACCTAAATTGAGAGATAGTTCATGTTGGAGACTCAGTATTTCTGATGTAGTTCTTTCCTACTTGCCAATATATTCAACGCAATCACAATAGGAAACTCTAACAAGTTCTATAGATACTGTAGACAGTGTCCTAAACTTTATGCAGCAGGGTAAAGCCCTTAAAAACAAACACAATATGAGACTGGAGCAATAACACAGCGGGCAGGGCTTTTGCCTTGCATGAGGCCGATCCCGGTTTGATTCCTAGCATTCCATATGGTCCCCTGAGCACTGCCAGGGGGTAATTCCTGAGTGCATGAGCCCTGTGCATTTTTGGGTGTGACCCAAAAAGCAAAAAAACAAACAAACAAGCAAACACAATATTCAAAAAGGAGAATCAAGTTGAATAATAGACACTAGCCAACATCAAGACTATATAAAGAAAGCTATAAGGGATGAAGCTGTAGCTAAAGTGCAGAGCACATGCATTGCACATTGAAGGCCTTGGGTTTAATCTAATCTACGGCACTGCACCAATCACTGGGGGTAGGCCTGGTGGCCCCCAAGCACTGTTGGGTATTGACCAGTCCTCTCAGAACTGTAGCTCTTGCAATAACTAAACAATAGCAAAAATCTTCAGTAACCACATAGATTCCCCTGACCTTGAAAGAACCTCCGATGAGGCACCTTTGGAAAGGACAAGTAAAGAAAGGCTGCTAAAATCTCAGGGCTAGGACGAATGGAGACGTTACTGGAGCCCACTCGAGCAAATCGATGAACAACGGGATGACAGTGATACAGTGATACAGAATCACATTAGATTGGTATTGGCGAAAGAATGAACAGATAGATGAAGGGTAGAGAATAAAGGGCCCCTCAAAGGACAAATGATTATAGATTCTAGATTTTTGTCAAAGAATCAAAGGTTAGAATATAATATATTAAATGGAATCTTTTCCACAAATGCTGCTGGAACAATTTTAAAAATTTTTAGTTTATTTTATATATTTACTTTTGGAACAATTAAAAAATGTTTAAGGTTGTTCACAATAATTTATTACATTTAATATTCTAACACCAATCCCACCACCATTACACCTTCCCACCACCATATTTCAATATTTTTACAACCTCCCCACCAAAACATGCCCCAAATCAGGACCTAAATAATTTACTTTGTATTGCTTGTTATGAATAATCTGCTAAAAATGATCCAAAAAAGTTTTCTTTGAGGAAAGTGAGTGAAGATTGTTGTATCTCACTCTGGAGCCATTAAGCCCTTGTTATGAGAGATTACTAACATAGTGTTACAAGTTGAGCCTTGTGTGCTAATATATATACATATATACATACGTATATATACATATGTATATATATATATATATAGAGAGAGAGAGAGAGAGGGAAGGAGAGGAAGAGAGAGATATTACCATCTACTTTACATCCCATCCAGTATGGTGTGCTATTCTTGGTAACCCCATTGGCATAGAGTATATGAGATGTCGCTCTAGCAATTCTAAAATTTTTAATAGAGTGATACAGCTGAGTTAATTTTTAACTGGATAGTGACTTTGTCGTCCGGAGGCAACTCTGCAGCTAGTTGCTCTCTTCCAAGATTTGCAAGTCTCTGGATCGTGGCCTTTAGTGAGTGATATGGTGCCAGAGGCAGTTCCTGGGTGTGACTGCCAGGCTTCAGGAAGAATAGGGAGATGGGGGTATGTTCACCCATTCGATATTCTGTATAAACCTAGAGATTTTGGTCACAACACCTGCATACCTGAGTTCTGGTGCTGAAACAATTTAACGTCACTTATTGATTAAAAAAACAAACAAACATAGACACATACCTCATACTCTCAAAAACTGACTCAAAATTGATGATGTACCTAAATACAAAAATTAAATCAAGAGAACCTAAATTGGAGGCCAATAAAAAATATATATAAAGTTAATTTTCACTGAAAAAAATTCATGTTTAATTTTTGTTTAAAATATTCAAAGATATATAACATTCAGGGTTTAAAAGTTTATTGTATTTCTGTACATGATAACTTTTTTAGTCTCTGAGAATAGGACTCTTTCCTTATTCTTTAAATAGTCTACTTTAACCACAGTCCCAGGGACATTGAATACATATAAACAGCAAATTACTTTTAAATGAAATATTTTTCTCACACCTCACAAAGCTTGCATTATACTTTGTCTGAAATTCCCGGCCTTAGAGTCATGTCTTTCATCGAGTAAAAGCTGTTATTACAGTGTGGGGAATATAAAAGAACCTATTATGTTTTAAAACTTAGATAAAAAGTACAATTATTTTTGATAGGCACTTTTCCAGAATGTGTAATTATTCATGTTCCTCCATTCTTAAAGATGCAGAATATAATGTTGTTATAAGTTATTTGATTTTCTTACCAGAATAAGTTACTGTGCCAATTGGTACTTTTAAGATCTTATAAGGTAAGTATAGAATGTTACTAATTTATTTATAGTATATTTAATAGGAATCATTCAAATAAAAAAACTCTCGTGTCTATGTTCTATAATTTTATTTCTTCAATTTTTCTTTCCAGTAAGTATTTTAATAACTTTTAGCAATAATCACTGTCACTGTCACTGTCATCACGTTGCTCATCGATTTGCTCGATGAGCACCAGTAATGTCTCCATTGTGAGGCTTGTTGCTACTGTTTTTGGCATATCGAATACACCAAAGGTAGCTTGCCAGGCTCTGCTGTGCAGGTGAGATACTCTCGGTAGCTTGCAGGGCTCTCCAAGAAGGGCGGAGGAATCGAACCCGGGTTGGCCGCATGCAAGGTGAACTCTCTACCCACTGCGCTATCGCTCAAGCCCAACTACTTTTAAGCAATAATATAAAGAAATATTTAAAAGGTTACACAAAAAGACTTAAGTATTTTAGCTAGAAATAATGTTTATGAGTTTGGACATAGGGCTTGGAGTTTGATTTGGCAAATTGGATGTCACTTGGTCTTGGTGTCCTTTTGTGAGACGAAAACTGCCTCCTAAAGAAGAGGCAAGGGGGCTGGTGAGACGGTACAAAGGTTAAGTCTTACCTAATAAGCAGGCTCTACTGAGACCTTGGTTTGAATCCCAAGCACAACTAGGTATGGCACCTGAGCCATGCTGGGTGCATCCCCAAAGCAAAATAGAAAATTAAACAAATGAAATAAGGAGAAATGAGATGTTTTAGAATCTTTGGTTCACAAAACAACTCCATAGGTGTTCCCAAATAATTGCTAAGGTTTTCCCTTTCTTTTAAAAAACAATTTTAATTAGAATTTTTTAAATTAAAGCATCTGGATTTACAAAGTTACCTCTTTTTTAAGATGAAATATTTGAAGAATGCCCCAAATGTTAAACATTAATTCATTTGAAAATTTTATTTTATTTTTACTGTTTGGGGGGCTCCCAAACAGTGCTAGTGGGGCCCAAGGCCACTCTTCAACATATTCAGCCAACCAAGTTACATGATTCAAAGCTAGGGAGCTAGGGCTAAGAACTGAGCTCTGACCCCTTAGGCTCTGACTAGCCTCACCCACGTGTGAATCTGCAGAAAAAACCTAGGTATGTGAGACTTGTGACTGAAATCTCCAAGCTTGCTTGTAGTGAAAATGAGCCACCTTTTCCCACTTCCTAGTTGATCAGTAGGTTGGCAGTTGTGTCCAAAAATTGCTCCTGGCACCATATAATCTCATCAATAGCTATGATCTGGAGATTCAGAAATTAAGCTCCTGGAAGAAAGCAACGTAGAACGACATGCTGCAGAGATGCCTCCAGATCCTGCAGTAGCCTCTCTTAATGGAGGGGGTTAATTGTTTCGGTTCTGCTTCGGGGATTTGGAGTGGAAACATTCAAAATATGGTGGTGGGAAAGTGCAATGGTGATAATATTGGTGTTCTAATATTAAATGTCATGAATTATAGTGAACAACCTTTATAAAAATAAAAAGGCAAAAAGAACTGAGCTCTGAGTTCTGAGTTCTGAGAATGAAAAACTGAGAACCGAGAACTGAGAACTCAGACTGAGAACTGAGAAGTGAGCTCACGTGGGTAGTGGAAAGGAAAGAACCATGTGTCAGTGGGAGAGGGAAGATAACACTGGTGGGGAGGGTGTGGCGTTAGAACAAACATGATACAAGAAACTATCATTATCAGTATTGTATATCATGATGCCTCAATAAAAGCCAGAGAAAAAGGACACACACACACACACACACACACAAAGCAAAAAAACACCCCCAAAATTTAAAAATATCTTTCCCTGATGATTCAAACTTCTGGTAACTATTAGTGACACTTTATTACACTTATTCATAGCTTCAAATTATTAGTCATATATAATGTATTATTATATTCATTTTAGTTTATTAAATGGCTTTCTTATGGGTAAACCCTATGTTCTGAGACATACCATAAACAACTTAGGTTTTTGCTTTGTTATAGCACTTTTCTCAGTACTAGGTCAGAGGTTTATAGTCCACAAAGATGATCTATCATTTAACTTTGGAGAGAGCAACACATAGATACTGGGTCGTGATTATTTTGAATCCAAATTTGTCACACGGTATACTCTGAGGCTTTCTCTGTATTTTTACCTTACACCAGCACTGTTAACAATCTTCCCACAGACTACAAAAATGCCATTGTTATATAGACTATAAGTCTTGCTACCTAGTTATTACTGAAAATTGTAAAGACCCCATTAAGCCTGAGCGCCCTTCATCCATGTAACACACAGGTCTGCTCTTGAATTAGTGTGTTGTCTTGCCTCTTTTGCAGGAACTCTCCTTCAGTGAGCACATTCACTAATATATTATGTCAAATTTACTTCACCTATTGGCTTTTATTGTTCTTTGGAATCATTTCAAATGCGTTGTCAAACAATAACACCATCACTTAACATTTTGACTTTCTCCCCTCTTCTATGGCTTTCGCCACTTCACTCTCCTACATTCAAAGCCCAAGTAGATACTAATGCAAAAGAATCATGAGGTTCTCAGCCATTTATCTGTTTTAAAAATTTTATTTCCACAATCATAATGCCCGTAATCTTACTAAATTTCTTTGATCTTAAACTTTCACACAGGAAAGTGATGGTCAATTTGTTCACAGTAAGTAGTAGAGCATGAAAAATCTCTATAGTTAAGGACAGGGAAGTGGAACTCTGAAACTATCTGAGAAATAATTATCTGATCACCATTCAAACCTCAGATGGTGCAAATCACATGTCTTACTACTCCAAAGAACACTTGATTTTGATTGATTTTCCATGCAAGAAAAACAGTAGTATATGTTGATATTACTTCTTACATTTCTGTTTAATTTTATCAACTTCAGTAACATGTTTATCTAATTTCCGCTCTTCACAAAAAACTGCTATTCAAAAGTCACAAGCCCCACAAACAGGATTTTAGTTCATACCAGAAATGAGTTACACAGGCCCATTTTTTCAGAATAAGGCTGCAATAACTCGAACAACTAATGTCAGTATCTACCTAATCAGACGGGTTTCTATTGAAGAACTCATATTCAATGTTAATGGAATCCTTAAAGGAGTCCTTTTTATATAAATGAAAATAATCTGTTCTTTGTGTTGAGCAGTTCTCTTTTGTTGGTTTGGGGATATTGGATGGGAAATATAATGTTTCCTTTAACTCCTCACCTCTAGGAGGTGGTGAAACTTGAGGGTAGAGGGTTTTGTTTGCTTATTCCTTGTGAATTTCCAAGACAATGTTTTGGGGCAACAGAATTTTTTTGAGTTAAGTGTTGTTAACATATTTCTCCAATCGAAATAGTGAGTGAGGAATAAACTATTTTCTAGTAGGTCATTTGGGAGTGCTTTGACGGATCCGTTTATGCTGGGAAGCCACCTGGAAATGAGAGGAAGAGAGAGAAAAGCATGCCTCGCACATCTGTGTGTTTCCTACTATGGTTGGATTGTTTGGTCTGAACAAGGAAATAGCTGAGAAATTTCATAAAACCCTTTTATCCTCATTCTTTGAACAAGCTGCCTCAGGTCACAGAATGAATAAGGGAAAAACTCTTTAAAAAAATGCCTATTTTTATCTTGGCAATTTGGTAGATCCTTAATTGTACTGACCTAGTAGACACACATGGCAAATGCCCCTATTAATCCAAATCTTCCAAAGGCTGAAATTATGAAGAATCTTATTTACTACAAGAGTTGATTGCCCTTGCACCACTAGTATCATTGTTTTAAATTAGGGGGTTATGGCTTTCTTATTTGGGGTGTCTGATGCCTTAGAGCATTACCCAAAAGTCCCTAAACAAATCAATGACTGTGTCATATACATCACTAACTAACCCTTAACTTAGTGTCTTTAAGTTTCATAGAAGAATTACAACACCACTTTAAAATGTGTGAACTGTGCATTCATCTGTGTGATTGCCAAACTATAAACCATTTTATGGCTGTCATTCAAGTCCAGTGTGGCTAGGAACTGCAAACACATGATTATGTTGATTATGTACTAACTCTTTCTGGTAATTGGATGCAAAGAGGGAGAGAAAGAGACAAAGGTGGAGAGAAGGCCTATTATCAGTGACAGAGATAGGAGCACTTGAATTACTTTGTGGAAATCCCTAGGGAAGTAAGAGATGTACGCATGTTTTCTAAAACTCTACTTTTAAACAATACATTTGGTAACAATAATTTTGATTCCCTATCTCACTTCTATCCTTTCATCTTTATTTTCTTGATCTTTATTCCAAATAATTGATCATTAATAAAGTAACTAGAACTTCCTTTTGAAATGCTAAAGTATTAGTAGGAATATATGGTGACACCACGAGGGTACGGATCTTTTACAAGATCCTTCTATCAATTTCATATTCTCTCTCTTTCTCTCCCCACCTTTTCTTTGAAGTGGGGTGGCCACTCCTAGCAGTGTTCTGGGATTACTCCTGACTCTGTGCTCAGGGATCAAACTGGACCCCTAGGCAAGTGCCTAATCTGCTGTACTATCTCTGTGTCCCTGACCTTTCTTTTACTCATTATTTTCTACTTCAATTTCTAATTTGTCCTCCACCCTACTTGGAATAATAATACACTCTCTTTCCTAAAACTTCCTATTTTCTTTCTTGCTCTAATTTTTTTCCTTCATTACTCCTCCTCTTCATTCTTATTCCTCCTGTTCCACCTTTATCTCCCACTTCAAGTGGAATTACAAAAGCAGTGAATCAAGTCAGAGATAGAGAAAAAGTGCATCGATAGCATAACTATAGCTATTTACTTCTGATTCTGTGTCCCTATCTGTACAATTTTAGTGAACTTTAGTTCTTTTTATTAAAAGTATGCATGATATTGTATGAAACAAATAATAACTTTAGCTAGAGTAACTCTGATTGGCTAATGTACCTTTATAGCTCTCCCATACTTTTCTTGGCATGTCTTTCCCCTTCTCTTATAAATCTGGTCCCCTGTCCAGACATGGCTAATGAGCAAGAGTGAATTCTCACTGGATGTGGAAAGGATTTGCTGAATTTTTTCCATAAAGGGTTGTTGAGTGAATATTTTTTAAGATTTGTAGTAGCTGCATGATTTTTTTTTGCTACAACTACACAACTCATAGTGTTTCACTACAAAGTAGCTAAAAGTAATATATGAATGAATGGCAATGACTCTGTTTCAATAAAACTGTATTTACATACACTGAATTTTGATTTTCAAATAATTATCTTATGTCACAAAATCTTTTTGTTTCCCTTGCTATTTAAAAGTAAAAAATGGGGCAGAGAGATAGGACAACTGGTACAAGTGCAGGCTTGGGTTGAGCCCCAACATTGTATTTAGTCCTTTGAGCCCTACCAGGAGTGACTCATGAGCACAGAGCCAGGAGTGAGCACTGTTGGGTATGCTCCCACCAAATACAGAAACCATTATTAGTTAAATAACAATAGAAACAGCAGATCATAAATCAGATTTGACTTAAGAGCTAAAAGCTATAGTTTGCCAGAATGGGAAAGGATATTCACCCAATACCCATCTGATAAGGGGTTGATATCGAGGATTTACAAGGCACTGGTTGAACTCTACAAAAAGAAAACATCGAACCCCATCAGAAAATGGGGTGATGAAATGAATAGAAACTTTCTCAAAGAAGAAATCCAAATGGCCAAAAGGCACATGAAAAAATGCTCTTCATCACTAATCATCAGGGAGATGCAGATCAAAACAACAATGAGATATCACCTCATACCACAGAGACTGGCCCACATGCAAAAGAATAAAAGCAACCGATGTTGGCATGGATGTGGGGAGAAAGGGACTCACCTTCACTGCTGGTGGGAATGCCGACTGATTCATCCGTTTTGGAAAACAATATGGATGATTCTCAAAAGATTAGAAATTAAGCTCCCATTTGACCCAGCAATACCACTTCTGGGAATATATACCAGAGAGGCAAAAAAGTATAGTAGAAATGACATCTGCACTTGTATGTTCATTGCAGCACTGTTTACAATAGCCAGAATCTGGAAAAAACCTGAGTGCCCGAGAACAGATGACTAGCTCAAGAAACTCTGGTATATCTACACAATGGAATACTATGCATCTATTAGAAAAGATGAAGTCATGAAATTTGCATATAGATGGATCAACATGGAAAGTATCATGTTAAGAAAAATGAGTCAGAAAAAGATGGACTGACATAGAAAAATTGCACTCATTTGTGGAATATTAAGTAACAGAATGGGAGACTAACACCCAAGATTACTAAAGATAAGTACTGGGAAGATTACTCCACAGTTTAGAAGCTGGCCTTACATACTGGGGGAAAGGCAGTTGAGTTAAAGAAGAGATGACCAAGTAAATGATACTAGGAGGATTGGCTCAGGATGGGATACGAACCCTGAAAGCAGACTATAGACCAAACATGATGAACATGATGGCCATTTAATACCTTTATTGCAAACTGCAACACTCAAAAGGAGAGAGAGAGCAAAAGGGAATGCCCTGCCACAAAGGCAGGGTGAGGGGAGGAGGAAGAGGGTGGAGATGGTGGGAGGGATGCTGGGACCATTGATGGTGGAAAATGGGCACTGGTGGAGGGATGGATACTTGACCATTATATAACTGAAATGCAAGCACGGAAGTTTGTAAGTCTGTAACTGTACCTCATGGTAATTCACTAATAAAAAAAATTTTTTTTTTTGCTTTTTTTTGGGTCACACCCAGCAATGCTCAGGGGTTACTCCTGGCTTTGCACTCAGGAATTACTCCTGGCGGTGCTTGGGGGACCATATGGGATGCCGGGGATCGAACCCGGGTCGGCCGTGTGCAAGGCAAACGCCCTACCCGCTGTGCTATCGCTCCAGCCCAATAAAAAAATTTTTTTTTTTAAAAAAAGAGCTATAGTTTGCAGATCCCTAATAAAAAACAGACTTCAGAGACTAGGAATTTCATTCAGGTGATAGGAAGTTTAATTTCTAGTTTAGTTTAAGTCATGCATGTAAGCAGGGATATTAAGTATGATATTTCTGAGAGTTCCCTTATGACTTCACGTGGTTTTTAAAGAGCCAGGATAAATAACAACAATGACTAAAATCTATAAGTTTGGAATCAGACTCTAGGATTATATCATACACTCTCCCCTTTTCCTTTTCCTGTGAAACTTGTGTTCCTAAAAAAAAACAAAAACAAAAACATTTCCAAGGCATGGCCTTTGCAGGATTCATTGGTAAAGGTGA
Source organism: Sorex araneus (assembly GCF_027595985.1). Taxonomy (NCBI): domain Eukaryota; kingdom Metazoa; phylum Chordata; class Mammalia; order Eulipotyphla; family Soricidae; genus Sorex; species Sorex araneus. The sequence goes on along the minus strand of NC_073302.1, from coordinate 128,646,116 downwards.
TTCTCACCGACACTTGCTCTTGATCACTTTGGAAATACAAAAGGCTAAAAGAAGTTGGCTTGCTTCTAGTACTGAAGCCTGAAGCTGTGTGTGTGTGTGTGTGTGTGTGTGTATGCATTCAAGCAACAAAATGAGTGCATACTTTGAACAGCAGAAAATTGAATTAGAAAACTGAATTCCAAATTTGAATGACAAACATAAAAACTTCTATCTGCTTATAAATAGTTTTGTTGACTCTTACTTATCTTCTTTTCCTTGTGGTCAGATTATTTTCCCAACCAAATACTGGGAAGTTTTGCTTAACAGGAATTTGAAATCTAGAGGAGGGTGGAAACCCCCAATACAACTTACTACTTGAAGAAATATAAGGTTTTACAGAAATTAAAAGAACAAATTGTGACATAAAAATCCTGTGGCAGGAATGATGGATTAGTACAAATAGTTCCCACTTTTAAATGAATTGTGAGCCAAAAGTTTGTTTTTAAGTTATTTGTTTGTAACTTGAAGACATTTGCCTATAGGAACAATGTTGGAGGTAGTGGCAGGAAACCAGCATTTAGTCACGATGGCTTGTGTAATCTAGCGTCATATGTTCAAAACAGCAACACTATTACATCTCTCAGGCTGAAATATGCAGGGATATGCCAACAAATATGCCAAGTCATGAAATAAATATGATGAACATTCCTGGAATGTTAATTTTATAATATTAGAGGAATTAGTCTTTCTTAATTAAAGTAAGTAAGCAGAATTAAGTAAAATATAAAATCTCTAAAAATTTAAAGATAAAGTATGAGAGTTTAGAAGCACCTTACGCCTCTAGGTGAAAGCCTTTGGTCTACTCCACTTTCTCAAGCTCAACTCTTAGACTAACTGGAGATATGTGAAAAGCAAAGCGATGCAGCATTATAAATCCAAGTTCATCTGCAGGGGTTCAGTTTCATAAATAAGACTTGGTTGGTCCCACCCAAGTTATAAAAGTTGATGAAGCTGTTTTTATCGAAATTGTAAATTACCATTCTGGCAGGCTAGAAGGAAAAAAAAAGCATTCTAATTTTTTTTTGAAATTAGGGGAGACATGAAAAGTATATGCAAAAATAATACTAGATTTATTCTTGGAAAGGGAAAGAATATTAACAGGAAAACTGTAAAATGTATAATAATGACTGTGGGTTAGTTTTGGTTTTATAACAATGGTGGAATAAAGGAAAGAAACTTTGGATATCAGCAGCCTATGCTAAAAATTAAACTATGAAAATAATCAGTGTTCTTAACAATCTCTAACTTCCTTCTCAGACATTCTTTTATCAGTTACAAGATATGGGGACCTCTTGATATTGTCTCCACATTGGCAGGATCTGGAGAGTGGGATGATAAAGAGTGAAACAGATAGAGATTAGTTATAAAAAGGGTTTTCATTAAATGATTCACACACCTAAACTGGACTGTCCAGACATGTAAATATAATGTTTGTCTAAACTCTAATAGGACTGTGAGGATTTTTGAATGGCCTGAAGGCTGTTATCCTTAATATTCAAAGTTTGAAATCATGTTCTAGATCAGTTCATCTGAAAGTCTTGCTCCTGTCATCAAGGACATGACTGAGAGCATTTTCAGTTCACTCAGGTCAAAATTAAGACCTGGTATCATTTTCTGGCAAATTTCTCAATTTCCTAAATCCTTAAAAAATTCATGCCATTCAGGAATTGGAAAAAAATCATATAAATGCAAAGGACATTTTGTCATATGGTTAATACTATGGGATCTCTTTCTGCTTTAATAGGGGACAGGAAACACAAAGACAGAGGCAGTTGAGGAGGGGACCATTCCACAAATAAGGTATGATGAAGATCCTTGAACAGTTGGGTACAGACTGCAGTAGCTGAGTGCCAATAACCTGAACAGAGTTTGGCTGCCGTCCCATGGATGGTCAAAAGGAAACGGGAAAATCAATGCCAGGAGAGCTTTTTAAACTCCACCACCGACGACTGCCATCGACCCCACCGCATGCACGTGCACATGTGTTTAATAGAAATTTTGTTTGATGCTTTACTTTCACTTCAGAGAGTAGAGTCTAAGGAATGTTGTTAAGACTGGGATGGAGGGAAGAGTAAGAACGCTTAAGAACGCTTAAAATGCTCAGAGAGACAATTGTCAGGCGGTAGCAATCAGGGTCCCCTGGCTTTGTAAGTTCCTGGCACTGCCTGAGAGTGACCCCAGAACACTGCTGGTCCTGCCCTCCACCCCAAAGAAAATTAATTGTTGGAAATATTCAACAAATTAATCTCAAATAAAAAATTTTGAAAGATGTGAGAGACCAGGAAAGAGTAGTCTGATGTAACATAGAAAGCTTCCTTTAGTCCACAGTTATGTTCAAGAATGGCTCCTTGGTCTTCTACCTTGAGAACAAATAAAAAGTACTCCCAGGGGCACTCTAAAAAATGTACATGGGAGAGAAAGTTAAATAAGCATTTCTCATCCTTCACTTCTCTGTTGCTGGTTCTAAAGGTTATACAACACACAGGTGAGTTGGGGGGCTGGGGGTCGGGGAGTGGGGTGGGAGGGAGGTTTACCGTGGTTCTTGGTGGTGGAATATATGCCCTGGTAAAGGGATGGGTGTTCGAGCATTATGTAACTGAGACTTAAGCCTGAAAGCTTTGTAACTTTCCATATGGTGATTCAATAAAAAATAAATTAGAAAAAAAAAAGGTTATACAACATGTAGTGAGGCTTTAGAGTCTGTAGGGAAATGCCTACTCTACACAGCAAATTTCTATCCCAGTAGGACCCAGTTATTCAAAGGGTAAGAGACTTGCTTACATGAAAACTTTATACAAACTAGAGTATAATTATGAATCATAAGTATGAATTATTGGGACAGGATTTTTTTTATATTTTACTTTTAATTTTGAATTCACTTTGTACTTAAAAGTTCCAAAAATAGCACAGAAAGTTCACATAAACCCTCATTTAACTTTTCAAAGTTTTCCTAATGCAGAAAATCTTCCTGTGAACAAATACTATCCAGGATCCCCAATTGCACTTAGCTGACAACCCTCCTCGGTGGCCTCTAATCTGCAGCAGTAAATCCTTCCTTGTCTCTTATGAGCCTAACACTTTTGAGGAGCACAATAGGAACATTGAAGAAGTTTCTCTTTAGAGTAGGACATTTTCTGCAAAAATACCATAGAAATAGGACTAGGGATATAGTACACAGGGCTAAGAGACTTTCCTTGCATATGGCCAGTTCAATCGCTGCTTGGCATATGGCCCCCCTGAGCATTCCCAGGAGTGATCCTGAGCACAGAGTCAGGAGAAAGCCCTGAGCACCTCTGGGTATGGCTGCCTATCCAAATGTCATAAAAATGGCACGGTGCTTCTCTTAGAGCATCATGCTGGAGCATCATGGTCTATAGTAATAATATGTTTTGTTACTGGTGATGATAGCCTTACCTAGGTTGGTGTAGGAAATCTTTATCAAAAAGATATTTTTCTTCTTGTAATACTATCTATACTTCGATATTTTTTAAGTCGTCCATGTTAACCATATGCTATTAATTTTGATTTTAATCAATGTTTTTTCTTTGCAACAATTACTATTACAGTAATCACATAAAGGTGATTGTACATTTTCATCTTCCTTCCCAGTTTTATATATTGGAGTTAAAGAACTGCTCCTTTCCCCTCATATATTTCACTATTTTATTATTTAAATCAATAAGATGCATGGACAATTTGATTCATAGATTATAATACAATACTACCATGCTTTGCTTTTATCAGTTTTTCATTTTTTCTTTGTTTTTTTAAGTAAAAAATGAAGCTTCATTAGTCAAAAAATAAATATACAACATAAAATATTTAAAATATTTTATTATTAAAATATAAAATAAAATATGACAATCCGTTAGCCATTCTTTTAAAATTTTTAAATAAAATTGCATTTTTAATTTAATTTTTTCATTTTAGGCACCCTGATTTATAATACTGTTAATGATAGAGTTTCGTGCATGCAATGTTCCAACATCCTGTACCAGACTGCCCTCCCCACCAAACAACCTTCCTCTTCCCTCCTGGAGAGCTCGGTTCTAAAAACCAGTTCTCAAGTTCTTTTGTTTGCTTGTTTTTTGGGGGGCCAAAAATCTCAATTATACTCAGCTTACTCCTGGCTCTCCACTCAGGGATCACTACTTGTGGGCTCAGGTGACCATATGTGGAATTGGCTCTGGTCTGCTGTAGGCAAGGCAAGTACCCTACCCAATGTCCCATCTCTCCAGCCCCTAGTTCTCAAGTTCTCTTACCCTTTGTGTGTTTTGTTTTTTATCCACCTGCACACCAAGTTTCTAAAGGATACTAACTATGTAAGGGGAAAATATCTTTGCATATCAATTTTTTAAAGTCTAAGTTTAAAGAGTTTAAATTTTAAATGTAGAGCTGAATGAATCATTCAAAAAATACTAAAAAGAAGCTGGAGGAAATCGGTATATGGATCTGTTTAATACATTTTGATAATTTCAGAGAGCCTTGTGTCAAGCAAGAGATTTCAAGGTAACCTCAATGACTAGAGAAAAAATTAGAACCAGAGAAAGGAAAATACATGGAAATAGTAGTGCAAACAAGAAAATGGATAGGAAGATTAATTCAATATGGGGATCTTCAGAATTTGGTTTTGAATATTCATAAGTTTGTCAAATGTCTTTGATTTTAACAGAATCCTTCTTTCTGTTTTTCCTGTTTACCAAGGAAAACGGAAAGGACACAAAATCCACAAGTATTTCATGTAGATGAGGGACTTTCTCCTATGTCCTACTTCAGAAGCATGCTTCTGAGAAAGACTCAAAAGAAAAAAAAAAGAAAGAAAACAATTGCATAATTTCCTACACTTTGCCACTTTTCCCTGAGTAGGTTGTTCTTTAATTCTGAAAATTAACTCCCCTCTTTCTCTTCAATTCCCTAGCTTATTTGTACTTTTCTTAAGACCAATATCACATTCAGTTCTATGTTGTAATCTCTGTGTGTCTAAACCTCCTAATCTTCCCTACTGAAAAATAAACTGCTGTCTTTAATGATAGCAATGAATTATCTTTACTTATTTTATACCTGGTAATGGTAGTGTAACTTTATTTTTTGTCATTGTTTTGGGGCTATATGCTCAAAGATAATGAACTTCATGAGATTCATTTCAAAACTATATACTTTAAGAATGGGGAAAATTCAACCCGGAGGTAGGACTTTTCTAGTGATGTAGCCTGTAGGTGGTCCTGGGGGGTGGGGGTGGGGCGTTACCGGCACGTCTTCCGCCCAGATATGATTTGGAGCTGCGGCTCGAGAAACGGACCATCTACTCCTAAAGACTTTGATTGAGAGGTCTTCTAACCCATTTTGGCACCCAGAGCGGCTTCTTGCAGCTATGCATCTAGACTGTGAACTGAGCTAAAATATCAGAAACCCAAAACCCAAGAACTCAGAGTCTTCACTCTCAGCAATGAAGAGAAATTACTAAATGATGCCTTTTCAGCAGGCCTGATTGTTAGGGAAAAATTCCAAACAATAATAGTGAGTTCTCTATTGAAATATTGAATGTACTCAAACTATAGAGAGAATAAAGGGAAGATCATTAGCTACTTAGGTGGGGGGTGGGTGGGAGAAGAGTATATTGGGGTTCTTGGTGGTGGAACATGTGCACTGGTGAAGGGATGGGGGTTTAATCAGTATATGACTGAGACTTAAACCTGAAAGCTTTGTAATTTTTTTCACCGTGATTCAATAAAATAAAAACTTAAAAAAACAAAAAGAATAGGGAACATAGGTAACATATAGATGGTTTGGGAGAATTTTCTTTTGACTTTGAATAAAATTATTACATAATAATTAATAACACTTCAAAATGAAATACCAAAATATGTTAATTATTTTGTTAATTCAATTTGCTGAAAGAATAACATAAATACTTCAAAAGCACAAATCCTAAAAAAAACAAAAGATTAATAACGAGTGAAGCTTATGTTTTTATTGAACACTGTCTGTTCTTTCCAGTTGTTTATATACCCACTGTGTCTGTCTTTTTCCTGACTTATTTCACTTAGCATGATCCCCTCCAGTTCTATTGCTGTTGTTGCAAAGGTAAGATTTCTTTTTTTCTCATAACTGAATAGCATCCACTGTGTATATACACCACACTTCTATGTCCCCCACCTAATGTTCGACACTTGGGTTGTTGACAGATCTTGACTATTTGTAGACGGTATTACAATAACCATAGATATGCATATATATTTTCAAATTAGTGTTTTTGTATATTCTAGATAGATGTCTAGCAGAACAACTGGATGATAGGTAGCTATAGTTTTAAACTTTTTTCTCTTTTTCATTTAGGCACTATGATTTAGAAAACTATCAACTATTTTTGGGTTTTTTTTCAGCTTTGCCATTTGTTTATTCACTTTATAAAAAAATTTTTATTAGTTAATTACCGTGGGGGTGACGTTTCAGATTTACAAACTTTTGTGCTTGCGTTTCAGTCATACGATGATTGAGAGTACCCATCCCTCCACCAGTGCCCATTTTCCACCACCATTGGTCCCACCACCCAACATCCCTCTCACCACCATACTTTTTAGTTTTTGAGGAAACTCCATAAAGTCTTATTGGAATTTGCATGAAAATAACATTTAATTTATGAATCAATTTAAGGATAATTTATATCCTTGTAATACTGCATCTCTCTATGTGAACAAGGTATATTTTTATATCTATTTCATTTCTATTCAAATATAAAAAAATTTTATATTTAATTTTTATATTTAAATGGAATTTAATTGCTCCAGCCACTACCTCAGTTCTGTTATCAGAGTCCAAGAGTTTTATCATTGGCCATTGGCCATTCTCTCTCTTTATTTATCTATTTACCACACATAAATAAGGTCATCTGGCATTTGTCCTCCCCCGAATTATGTTGCTATGTTCTATCTGCTGATATGCTTAGATATATTTCATTCTTTTTTCTATGTTTGACTCTCCTGTATAAAAATGTAGTTTATTTCACTTACGGGTTTTTCTTTTGGAACTTTTATAAACTCTTCAACTTCAGTAGTTTATCTATTTTTTTAGCTTAATTTTTTTTGGCTTTTTTTGAGGATGATGTCCAGCGATTCTCAGGGGTTACCTCTGGCTCTGCACTCAGGAATTACTTCTGGTGGTACTCAAGGGACCATATAGTATGCCAGGGATTGAACCCAGGTTGGGCATGTGCAAGGCAAATGCTGTCCCCACTGTACTATTGCTCCACCTTGTGCGTTTTTCTATATATGTCATATCATGCACAAATGACAGCTGGTCTATTTTTTCTTGGTTTGTACACTGTCATATAATAGTATTAGCTTATTGTTTTTATCATTGTTGTTGTTGTTGTCCTTCCCAGCTGAGACTGGGAGTTTAGGAGTTATTCCTGGCAAAATTTGGCTCAGAGGATCTGAATGATACCTCCAAGGCAACACCACGGGTACGCATGGTGTTTTGATTCAAACTCAAGATCTTACACATGCAGAAAATATGCTTCAACATTTACAACTACTGTCACCACCACACCCCTGCCCAACCTTCTGTATATCTTTGGAAAGTTTGTATTGATTTGCTTTTTGGTGCTTACTATATATTCAAGTAAAATATTGAATAAGAAGTAGTAATACAATGGTTTCTTTTCTCATTCTTGACATCAAAGGGAAGTTTTTACCGTTAAGTAAAATACTTCTTGTTTGATTTATTGTTGTTGTAGATATAATTTGTCATATTAGGACAGTTCTTTTTATTTCTAATTTACCAAGACTTCTTTTCTTCTTCACATTGCTTAATTTTATATGAAATTATTTCACTGTATTCCCACTAAGAGGTGGAGAAGAGACTAAAAGCTATGCTAAAAAAAATAGCAAACAACTAGCTCTTCCCCACAAACTGCCTCTGGCACCATATAATCTCATCAACGGCCAAGCCCCAGAGACTATGAAATAAAGCTCTGATGTATCAAAAGTAGCACACATTTGTTTGGGTTTAACATACATGCTTGGAATCTCTTACACAAGAGCTTAACTGGTTCCAGGATGAGCAATGCAACAATCTTCACATAGTTTCCTCTTATGGTGGTGAGAAGGTGCATGGTGGTAGGATTGGTGTTTAAATATTATCTGTAATGAGCTATTGTAAACAAGTTTATAAAAATAAAATAAAATCAACAACTAGTGAAATCTGCATTGTTATTCAGCAAGTGTCAAAATATAGTGACCTTTACTAGTTAGAGATTTTTTTAAAAAATCAGTAACTATTTAAGTTTTGGTATAGGAAGACTAATGTGTCCTAAATATTTTCTACAATATTTACTGTACATTGCTTATCCTTTAAAACCCTCATGAATACTTTATCTTGGGAACCAGAGCCCTGTATTACAGAGAAAATGATAAGAGCTACAAAGTTCCTTTAATCCAGGGTGTATGTTTGATGTTTTGTGGATAACAGGAGACTCGACTGACTCTGGTCTTTGATTTCCATTTTTCAAGCTTTTTTTACTTTCTGAATTTTGTTTTCATGGTTTTTCAGTTCCTCAAAATAAAGAAATTATCTTAATAAATGACTAATGGAACTGCATTTTAATAACAATGGCTAGAGTTTAAATTTTAATAAAAATAAACTTCAGAGTCTCCCTTAAAAAAGAAGTGTTCATCTTTATTAGGTCCCTTTCCCTTTAAAGCTAATGAAGCAGAAAAAGTAGGTTTTTAAAAATAGTGCCTAATTAACCAGTGCTGGCGTGGATGCGGGGGGGTGGGGGGGGAAGGGACGCTCCTTCACTGTTGGTGAGAATGCTGACTGGTCCAGCCTTTCTGGAAAACAATATGGACAGTCCCTCAAAAACTAGAAATTGAGCTTCCATATGACCCCGCAATACCACTTCTGGGAATATATCCCGAGGATGCAAAAGAGCACAGTAGAAATGATATACGTACCTATATATTCATTGCAGCACTGTTTACAATAGCCAAAATATGGAAACAACCCGAGTGCCCTAAAACAGATGACTGGTTAAAGAAACTTTGGTACATCTACACAGTGGAATACTATGCAGCTGTTAGGAGAGATGAAATCATGAAATTTGCTTATAAATGGATAAACATGGAGAGTATCATGCTAAGTGAAATGAGTCAGAAAGAGAGGGACAGAAATAGAGGGACTGTACTCATTTGTGAAGTGTAGGGTAGCATCACATGAGGCTGACACTCCAAGACCATAGATACAAGGGCCAGGGGGATTTCCCCAGAGCTGGAAGACTGCTTCATGAGCGGAGGGGAGAAGGCAGATGGAATAGAGAAGGGATCACTAAGAAAATGATGGCTGGAGGAACCAGTTGGGATGGGAGATGCATACCGAAAGTAGATAATGGACCAAACATGATGACCTCTCAGTGTCTGTGTTGCAAGCTATAATGCCCAAAAGTAGAGAGAGAGTATGGGGAATATTGTCTGCCTTAGAGGCAGGGAGAGGATGAGTAAGGGGGGGGGGTATACCAGGGATATTGGTGGTGGGGAATGTGCACTGGTGGAGGGATGGGTGTTTGATCATTGTGAGATTGTAACCCAAACATGAAAGCTTGTAACTATCTCACGGTGATTCAATAAAATTTTAAAAATTAAAAAAAATAGTGCCTAATTTGGTATCAGTTGATAGTGTACCATGAAATGGATAAAATAGAAGTTCCTGGTCCCAAAGAATTTAGAGGATTTACAGTGTGTTCCTGCTCATAGACATTGGGTCACCTGAGATGATAGACTTGGCAGATAACACTATAATTTTAAGCTGTTAATATGATAATTTGACACACACATATAAATTACAAAGTATATTTTAATATGGGGCAATATCCAAATGCAAATAAGCAACAGTTTCTAAACTATTTAGAAACAGAAAACAGTTTCTAAAATTTGTTTTTAAACCTTATTAAAATAAGAACGGAAAGATGTAATAATATAAGATGATGGGCCATCTAATCCCACCAACGGCCAGCATCCAGAGACTTAAAACCAAGCTCCCGGAAGAGAGCAACACAGAGAGTCTCTTGCCTGCGCGCCTGGCTGTCTTCCCCGGGGGCCCTCAAAGAGGATGTGCTCCAATATCCTTCCCCACCCCAGCAGAGCTCCTGTGGCCAAAGACCTCTGGAGCCTTAGCCACAGCCATGCTCAAGGCCCCTCTCTACACATATGGATAAGCCTCATGCATGAAGGTACCAGCAGAGGTACCCAGGTGTATGGGACCTGGGGCAGAGATCTCCAAGACTACTCAGATCGGGACTGGGCCTCTTCCACTCAGATTTCCCATTTTCCAGTAGCTAGGCGGTCACACCCAGGGATTGCCCCTGGCGCCATGTAATCCCACCAATGGCCAACATCCAGAGACTTAATACCAAGCTCTGGGAAACGTGCTTATAGCCTACTTCTCCCTCTGGGAGAACCTGGCAAGCTACTGAAAGTTTCCTGCCCACATGGGAGAACCTCGCAAACTCCCCATGGTGTATTCATATGCCAAAACCAGTAACAATGCTGGGTCTCATTCCCCTGACCCTGAAAGAGCCTCCAATATGGCATCATTGGGAAGGACGAGTAAAGAGAGGCTTCTAAAATCTCAGGGCTAGGACGAATGGAGACGTTATTGAGACCGCTCGAGAAATTTGACAATCAATGAGATGATGATGATGATGATGATGATGATGATGATGATGAAAATAAGAACAGAGTACCTGAACAAATATTTTCCTAATATACATACTTATATCTAAAAAAAATCTTTTGGTGACAGGCAGGTGGCTAGGAAGGAAAAGGGATAGGAAGGTACCCATTTGTGGTAGGAAATAGACACTGGTGAAGAGATTGGTGTGGAAGCATTGTAATAAATAACTTTGTATTTCACCGTAGATCATAAAAATAATATCTAAATTATTTTTAGAAAATTAAAAAAAATATTTTGGTGATAGGCATAATATGGGAACATTGTTCCCTTAAAATGTACAAGCATTTAGATGCTTCTAAGTCACTAATGATATATTATTAGTTTACCTGATGGTATAATGCTCTTGAGCACAATTTCATATTCTCTCCAAAGTATATTACCACCTCACAAACCACTCTCTTGTCATTTTTTAACCAAAAAGATCTACAGTCTGAGTCTGAGGATTTGTATCCACTGTTTTGTTCTGGTTTTTTGATTCCCTTGCTTATTGTTTCTACATCCTGCATCCGATATTTGTCTTACTCACTCTGACTTAGTTTAAGTAGCATGCCTCCCTCCAGTTCACGTTGCTGCATAAAACAAGATTTCACCTTATATGTATGTATATATAATATATATCTCACTCATATATATAAGCCACAATTTCTTTATCCACTATTCTGTAATAGTAATAGCACATGTAATAGTGCATGTAATAGCGCATGCATTACTTTTGTGTCTTGGCTATTGTAAATAGTATCAAAACAATCTTAGTGGCACTTTGTCCTGTAACCCACTTACAATGCCATCCTGCAGGTTGATTACCTAAAAAGATAAAGGACTATGTTTGTGCGCATTTATAAATTCGTGGTAATGGCATTTTATCTTTACCATTGCATCCCTGACCAAATTATTATTCCTATGAGTTGTCACCTATGGTAACTCTTCTGTAGCTCTTTGGAATTTATTGAACACTACATTCATGTATCTTTTCCCCTCACTGGTTTGGTTTTTACGAAAACTCCCAAATATACACTGCAACAATGTCCTGGTTTTCTGTTCATCCCTAAGGACCAGAAAAAAAAATGTACTGATCATTATTCACCTTAACTTGGGGATTTCACAGCCAAGGAGCATTTTCTATTTCTCAATTTATGAATGTTGCTGGGTGGATTCAGAGAATGAAAGCAGGTTAAAACCCTTTATAAGCAGAGAGATATAATATAAGATGAGGTTTTAAATAATTTTTTATAAAGAGACATATTTATATAGTCAATCACAATTTGTTTAGTTCATGCAAATATATGCACACACCAGAAAAGGCAAAATATTTTTAGGGCATCCAGATTATCAATAGAAAATTTATCTCCAGGGCATTCACCAGTGTTCTGGGAATTGATCTAAATCCATAGAACTACTCATGGGTGGAAGACTGGCCTGAATATTGCATATCACCTTTATAGCAACCTTACAATTTTTTAAAAATCCTATTAGGTTTTTCTTTTCCAAATGCCTTCTTCTTTCTCCAAATTATAACACAGTGTCTCATTAATTATATATTTATTATTTTGGCTATGTGAATTTTTATAATTTTAATATTTCTTACATTTATACTCACTATTAAAAAGTAAGGAAAAATAAATCAAAATAGTGAATTGATTCATTCTCAGAAACTCTCTTTTTAGACCTTATAGGTTTTAAACATTTTAGATTTTAAAATGATAAAATCCTTATAATTTTCTTCAATAATTTGTATCTGGTTTTTGTATCAGTGTGATGATATTTGGAAGGCTTTCTTCCATTTCTTCAACTTTCTGGAAGAACCTGAGAAAGACTGCAAATAGGTCTTCTTTGAAGGTTTGGAAGAATTCACCAGTAAATCAGGCTGAGAATTTTATTTTGGGGGAGTTGGTTTATTTATTTATTTATTTATTTATTTATTACAGTTTTTATTCCCTTGCTAGCAATTTGTCTGTTCAGATACTCTGTTTCTTCCTGATTCAGTCCTGAAAGATTATGAATCTAAAATTTATTCATCTTGAATTTTGTGGCATAATGTTTTTCACAGTAATCTCTGATGATGCTTTGGATTTCTGTGGTATCTATTGCAATGTCTTGCCTTTCATTTCAAAGTTTCAAAGAAAACTTTCAAAGTTTTCTCTCTTTGCAAATATAGTTAATAGTCATTAATCTTTATATTTCAAAAAGACCACTTTTAGCTTCATTGATCTTTAAGATTTATTTTAGACTTAGCATTTTGTTGATTTCTATCTAAGTTTTATTATTTCCCTCTTTCTGCTTACTTTGGGCTCCCTTTGTTCTTTCCTAGTAGTTTAAGCGTGCAGTTATTCATTCCCGTCCCCCCTTTTTTTTGTTTCCATATGCACATTTACATTGTAATGAAAGGTTTTAAACTGCAAAAGAAACAATGACTATAATAAAAAGATACCCCAGAGAAAATTTTTAAAAATTTGCTCACCACTCATCTGATAAGGTTGGTTAATATACAAAATATAAAAAGCACTTGCAAACATAGTAACAATAGGAAAACAGGCTCATTAAAAATTGGGGAGAAGAGATGATCACGTTCTTAGAGAAGACAGACAGTTGGCCAATAGGTTTGTGAAAAAACTCTCACTTATCTCTCTTATTAGGAAAATGTAAATCAAAACAACAATGAGGTGTCACCTCATATCTGACTGGCATACATCAAAAAGAACAAAAACAATCAGTCCTGGCATAAATGCCAGAGAAAAAGAAATCCTCTTCCACTTCTGGTGGGAATGTTGTCTGGCACAACCTCTTGGGAAAACAAAATGGACACTTCTCAAAAAATTAAGAATTGAGCTTCCATGTGACCCAGCAACTCCACCTTTCAGCATCCACCCAAGAACCTCAAAACACCATTTCTGAAAAAGCATCTGTGCCCCTATGTTCACTGCACTGCTATTCACAATAGCTAAAATCTGGAAATAACCTTTGTGTCCAAGAACAGATGATTGAATGAAGAAATGATGGTACATATACATACTGGGAAACTTCCCAGCTGTAAGAAAAGGTGAAATCATTCCATTTTCCCCTACATGAACTGAAGGAGAAGGTATCACGCTGAATGAAGTCAGTCCTCTCATATGTTGGATATAAAGAAGTGTAGTAAGAGAGCAACAAATGGCCAAAGGAAACACAACCTTAGATTTGGTCAATAGAACTGAACTCACAGAGGATGGGGCTAAAGGAAGAGAAAGTAGGAGGGGTCCTTGGGACACTGGTGGAGAGAAGGGAGCATTCTGGTGATAGGGGTGGTATTGGAACAATATATGCATAAAACTCTCATTAATAGTATTTTAAATCATTGTGCCTCAATAAAAAAGGAATAGAGTTCCCTATCAATAATAAACAATATATGAATTTTCTGCAGTTGTTTGGTCTGAATTAATAATTAGAGATGGCCAGATTTATGGACTTTTTCACTTATTTTTTCTTTCACCCACTATTGTGAATTATGGTCTGTGATAGCATAGACTCAGATATATATGGCAATGACAGGAATAAAATGAGCTAGGGTTCCACTCAGATACCATAAACAAACAAAAAGGGAACACCATTATCCTTATCCTCTTGGAAGGTATATTTCTTATTAAGTTTAACTACATACACTGTCATTTGTACTCTTGAAATATTTCACATAAATGAGTTTAATTCATTACATTTACAAAATAGGTCATTATATTTGAAATGTGTGGTCTTCAGCCTTGAAAGGTAAAGATGAATTTTATGCTAGAGCGTCATAAGATGAAAGCATTTAAGTTCTAGTTCCACGATGAACTTCATATTTCTCTCAGGGAGCGGATGGCAGTTCAGGACCTTCTAACCAAGACCAAGGCCCTGAGAGGTGTGGACATATTGCTTGGGAAGGGGCCTTAATCAAACACATTCCTGTAATGGGAGGTAGACTTGTGGGACAACTCCCCAATGTCAGGGATCTTGCAGATATATCTTTCTGATCACCACAGAAACCAAGTGAAATTAGGGTAGATTTTACAGCAGAGAAAACTCAAGTCTTAGTTCAAGGCTTAGAGAATGAAAGCTTAGAAGTCTCTTCAAGTCCAGCACAGTAGCTGGGCAGTCAAAGACAAGAAAGGGATCTTGGAATATTAGTTTACTGTATGATGGTATAGCATCCAAAAAGCTGAGAATTAGGGAACCCATAATTCCTATTGCATGGGACTAAATAATACTGTCACAAGAGGCAATGAGTATTAGTCACCGATGTTAGTACCTAGGTCTGAAAACTCAGTTTCAGCAACATTGTCTGATACCAAAGCACTTTCTGCAATGGTACAGGCTGAGAGAGAATCTATACCAAAACAAAAACCATTGTGTCCAAGAGAACACCTCTGTATTGCAGACACTGTAGACAGTAAGTGACAGAGAACTCAGTAACTAAGGTGAGGACACCTGGATGAGATGAGGGGGGTCTGTGAAGTTAAAACGTTATTATTTGGTATAGAGCAGCCTTTGCATTTTTATAATACCTCTAACTTTGGACAAAGTGGCATTTACACAAATGTTGGATGAGAAGTTGATGAATTAGTTTTTGTGCCTTTATAATAATTGGTGCTATGTATGATCTGACTTTACTAATGAGCAAATAAGAATGATTTAAGAGACTGATTTGCTAGTAAACAAAAATGATTTAAGAGACTTATCTACTTCTTCACACTATTTGTGTTTCTAATTACTATGAAACTAATATATCTGAATTGTTTGTAAGTGGTACATGGTAAACAGATTTGATTTCACAGGAAAAGAAAAGTTATCCCAAAAAGTGCTGACTCAACTGTTTGAGAAGAAGCTGACTATTAGCCTGATGGCAAAGTACCAGGTTTCTTTCACTGGGCAATAGCTCTGACATTTCAGAAACTGCTATAACTGCAAAAATGAATGGCAGATTGGTAGACTGAGTATTTCTCTGGGAAGCAAAGCCATGAGCAAGTCAAACTAGGTTTGCCAAGCTGTAGCTCATGTTACTGGGGTGTAACAAACAAGAGGTGAACCTGAGTTCCTCCTGGCTCTGCCCTATCCAATTCTGGGGCCTCCATGTCTGTATTCAAATCCAAATTCCTTCTGTTTACGTTGTGTCTTCCAAGGTGAGTATTGGCTCCTATACTGATATGGTACTGATATGGTGCTGATATATTTATATCATATTAATAAAATATCCTGTGACTTCTTCCTGGTACCTTGATGCATTATTGGTTTTAATGCTACTAATCATAATGCTGTATGTAGCCTTCTCTATTCCTACCTCTCTGTGTTAATTTTCTCTCTCTCTCTTTTTCTCTGCCTCTCTCTTTTTCTCTCTTTCTCTCTCTCTCTATTTCACATATATACACTTAAGATCAACTCTTTCAATCAAATTTACAGTTCTGAACTTAATCATGTTATATATATGAAATTCCAAAGGAAACAGAATTAATACCTTAAATGGAACCCTTATGTTCATCAGATCATTTTTCACAATAGTCAAAATACAGAAACAACCTAAGTGCCCATTAACAGATGAAGAGGTAAGGAATATAAATCATGTTTAATTGTATATTGTATATTATATATTTTATGTATTTTTATATTATTGAACATTTCTAAAAATAAGAAAATTCTGTCTTCAGGATTTTGGCATTGAAGTGTCAAATGTCAAACTACATTCAAACTAAGAAATACTGATAGGCTTTTTTTTTAAGGCTGAAAAAGACAAAGTTAAAAACAACCAAAAATAACCTTAAAAATAATCTGTCTCCCACTAACCATAAGAAAAAACACAATCTTGAAAACATCCTGAGTTTAGCTGACTGGGGACAATTTTGGATTTTATTGTATTTCTCTCAGGAGTCTGCTATAGAGCTTCCTAGGGAATATTTGAAAGCAATAATACAATAGATCAGATGGAGAAATAGGTATGTTGACATTAAAATGTTTTGTAAATATCAAAGTTCCATTCACAAATTTGGGATAAATATGAGTTATCTCTCATTTTAACATTTAACAGGTAAGATTTATCACTTGTAGTCCCGTTGATCTTCAATTTGCTCGAGCGGGCGCCAGTAAGGTCTCCATTTGTCCCTGTCACGTGCTAGAGCAGCCCAATGATATGTGCTTGCTCCAGGAACAGGAAGAGCCTCAAATTGTTTATTCAGGGATTTGATGAAGAAATTTGACCATCTAGTTGGTGGGTGGCCACAAGGTCTTCTGATGTCCCGTGGAATCCAGTCAGTAACAGCTCTAGTCCAGTGGTCGTCTCTGAATCGCATTACATGCCTTGGCAAACGAGACAGCATCCCTGATTTTTGACCTCCGACAGAGGTCAGAACTCCGGATTCCTTCTCTCACTTGAGTGAGATGTGATATTTCCAGCATAGCTCTTTCGATTCCTCTTTGGGATACCCTAATAGCATTCTCATCCTGTTTGCATAGGGCCCAGATCTCTGAGGCATATGTTAGTGCAGGAAGAATGGTGGAATCGAAAAGATGTGCCTGGAGTCGGAGGTTCTTCATTCTCTTAACCACCTCTTCGATGCTCTTGAATGCATTCCAAGCTGCTCTTTCTCCTGCGCAGTTCTGGCACCAAGTCGTTCCTCATGTTGATTTCTCGACCCAGGTACACATAGCTGCAGCATTCGGAGATGTTCGTTCCATTGAGAGCAAATGGAGCTTCAGGGACCAGTTCGTTTTTCATGACCATCGTCTTGTTGAGACTCAGCTGCAATCCGACTTTTCCACACTTGTGGTCAAAGTCGGCCAGCATTTGGGCCACTGGGCTAATGTTTGGTGTTATGAGAACAATGTCATCAGCGAAGCGGAGGTGGTGTAATTGCCAACCGTCTATCTTCACTCCCATTCCTTCCCATTCCAGTGATCACATGATGTTCTCGAAGACGGCACTGAAGAGTTTCGGTGAAATGGTATCATCCTGCTGCACTCCTCTCTTTACATCAATGATCACTTCCTTGTAAGATGGTGAGATCCTGGTGGTGAATCCACAATACAGGTCACGGAGGATTTTGATATACTGAGTTTGAACGTCCTGTTTAGCCAGGGCTTCGATGACCACCTCAGTCTCAACAGAATCGAAGGCCTTCTTTAAGTCAATGAATGTTAGACAGAGCAGCAGCTTGAACTCTCGCGAAACTTCAATGAGTTTGGTCACTGTGTGGATATGGTCTATCGTGCTGAATCCCCTTTGGAACCTGGCTTGCTCGCATGGTTGTCCTTCGTCTAGTGTTCTGCCTATTCTATTCAGGATGACACGAGTGAACAACTTGTATATGACAGATAGCAGGCAGATTGGGTGATAGTCGCTGATGTCATGGATGTCTCCCTTCTTGTACAACAGAACAGTCCTACTGGTTTTCCACTTAGACGGAACCTTGCATTCAGACAGGTAGCATGTGAAGAGTTGGGCCAGTGTATTGCTGAGTACTGGCGGCAGATTCTTCAGGTGTTTGGGTCTGACCTTGTCCGGACCAGGTGCTGTACGCGTCTTTACCAGCGAAATGGCGTGTTGGATTTCAGAAGGGAGAATGTTTGGAACGACATATCCATCCTGCGGAATTTGGTATGTGGGCAGGTGGACATGGCTGTCAAAGAGATCTGAGTAGAAATCGTGAATAATTTTCTCCATTGCCTTTCGATCATTAAACATTGATAGCTATGATAAACAGATAAAGCTGAACACAGAAGGTATCTGGAATTCTTAATTTTGAAAAGGAGCACTGATACAAAAATCAAAACCAAACTGAGATCCACTATTATAGTTGGAATCTTTTGGCAAATAATCGTGTGCTTCCTTAATAAAGGTTATGTTCATATATATATATATATATATATATATGTATATATATATATATATATATATATAAGGACTCAGAGCTGAAAAGATAGTACAGTAGTAAGATTCGTGACTTATGTAAGGCTGACCAGGGTTTAATCCCAGTACCATAAAAAGCCTCCAAAGTACTGCTAGGAGTGATCCCTAAACACAGTCAGAAGTAATACCTTAGAGCAATCAGGAGTGACCATGACCTCCAAATGGTATATATGTATGTATACATACACATATATGAGTATATATGTATATACACATGTACTCAGCACAGATAAATGTTGAATAGAGAAATAACTCACAAATTAGAAAGCCATATTGGGAGCAGTCCAGAGAAATAAGCCATATGGAAACCTCTGGATGGATATGGACTTCAAAAGATGTTGGGATTTTGTTGAAGTCCTGGATAACCCAACAGGATGGATGTACTACCTTATTAAAAAAATGAGAAGGGTACTCTAAATAAAATCACATATCTAAACATAAACACATTTGGAGTGTCTATCTCAAAGCTACCCATGCTGTTTCAAGTGAGGGTTTGAGCAGAACCCAAACCAAAGATCACCTGTCTCCCTGTGAAATTTTAAAAAACCTTTTGATGATATATCCACTAATAAGTCATGGGAGGGCTTAGGGAATATATATCAGTCTAAAGCTTTTATTCAAACAAAACTTACTCTTCAGACTTGCTCATATTTCTTCAGACCTTCTTTACTGGATA
The DNA here is from genome assembly GCF_027595985.1 of Sorex araneus. Classification (NCBI taxonomy): domain Eukaryota; kingdom Metazoa; phylum Chordata; class Mammalia; order Eulipotyphla; family Soricidae; genus Sorex; species Sorex araneus. The sequence continues at coordinate 128,626,767 of NC_073302.1, read as the reverse complement.
AGGGGTGATTTCCCAATGTGGAAAATTTCAAAGTTTCTAAACCCAAACAAAAAATCTTGCACTTAAAATCTTAGAAATTTCAGTGATTCATTGAAACTAGATCAATATATTACTTATACTGTTGTACTCAGCTGACTACCATGAAAAATTCAAAAGGTGTTTTTGAGCAGCTTAAGTAGACACCAAGGATTCCAAGCACTAAAGTTGATATAAGTGCCCTTATGTCAGCTTCTCCACTGCTCTTTACTCTAATTCTATCTAGCAAACTTGCTGATATAATGCCCAGAGTACAGACACAATAGAAGTAGAAAGTTAAAATTTGGTAGTCAAAACAAGGAAACACCTAGGGCAGAAAGCCTATTGGAATATGGCATTTCTATCTTTTATTTCATATGCTTTCATCTATTTCTTCTCTAGTGCTTCTAGATCCTGAAAGGCAGATGCTTTTCTCTCTATTTTACATATGGAATACATTTAAGCTTGGCGAATTTAAGTAACATGCTTGATATTCCAACACATATTGCAGCTGGGTTGGAATTCACTTTGGGTATCAAATTGTGGAAGTCAGCATCTAGGTACACACATTACAGCATTTCTACCTTCTAAGAGGGATTCTTATAAAAGCTATTTAGAAATAAAATATATACATATGTTGCCTGATATAATATATATAACAACAAAGTTTTGGAAAAAATATCTTCGAGTTTACTTTCAGTGTTTAGATAATGTGACCTTATAATTTGATATTGTGACTTCATACCTACATCCAAGATATTCATTAAAATGTGTTTGTCTGAACTCAGACCCCTATCTTACACCATGCATAAAATCAACTCAAAATGTATTAATTACCTTGATATCAGACTGATTCCATAATCTGTATTGAGGAAAACATAGGCGGAACACTTTATGACACTGGTAGAGGTAAAAATAAACAAATGGATACACAAAAAATCCTTTTGCACTGTGAAAGTCCTGACTAGAATAAAAAGAAATTCTACAAGACTAGGAGAAAATATTTGCACACCACTCATCTGACAAAGGGTTAATAACCAACACATACAATTCATTTTTGAAACTTAAAACTTAACAACCAAAACATCAAAATCTGGGAAAGTTAAAGAGAAATTCCTCAAAGAAGAAATACAGATGACAAATAGCCATGTGAAAAGTACTCCTCATTACTTACCTGGGAAATTCAGATCAAAACAACAATAAGGTAACACCTCACACCATTGAGATTGACACACATCAAAAAGAACAGAAACAATCCGTGTTGGTGGGGATGTGGAGTAAAAGGAACCCTCATCTGCTATTGGTACATGGCAGTTCACACTACAATAGCCACAATATGGAAGCAATGAAAATGTTGAACAAGTAAATGATAAAGAAGTTGTGATATATATACACAATGGAATATCATGCAGCCACAAAGAAAAATAAAGTCATGCAGTTAGCAGCATCTTGGATAGAACTGGTGGTAGCATGCTGAGTGAAATTAGCCAGAGACAAAGGAAAAATACAGAATGATTTCACTTATTTTTTTGTATATATAGAAACAAATCAAGGGTATGAACAATGTAAACTGATAATAAACCTTGGGTACTTGACTACAGACCTGAGAGTGGCAGATTGGCAGAGGGTGGGCTATGAGGTTCATTGGAACTAGCATGGACGCATAGGTGGAGGGTGGAGCACTTAAATGGCAGCTAAGGGAGGTACATTATGCACCTAAGCCTCGAATCTCAACCAACAAAGAGTAGGTGGATAGTTAGGGGGGAAGGAAAAACAGACTAGAATTGGCATAGGGACCTGGTAGAGGGCCATTGGCACTTTTATGGCAGCAGTGTATAGTAAACACTATTCTAACCCATTTGAAAATGAGCTTGGGGGGGTGCAGGTGTCGTTTTTCTTGATCAGCTGGATATTAGATTGAAGAATGAAGACTTTATGCTGAGCTTGTCACCTAAGGGCAAAGTGGAACTGAAGGTCATGGGCAATGCATAGGCCACAGTTGGACTGCTGGCAATGGACAAGGCTCTCTGTGTCCTGAACAGCAAACACAAGCTCACACAGAAGATGAGAGGATGTGGGCTTTGGAAACAAGAGGCAGCCTGGAGATTTTGTTCTGTTTTATTTTGTGTTGGAGTCACACCTGGTCATGTTCGGGGCTTATTCCTGGCTCCGTTCTCAGGGATCACCCCTGGTGGTAATCAGGGGACCCTCTGGGGTGCCAGGAATCAAGCCTGAGTCATCTGTGTGCATGACAAGCACCCTCCCCACTGTCCTGTCTCTCCAGCCCCAGTTGAGTTGCCTGGAAATTTCTAACTAGAGCCTCAGTTTCTTTAGCTCGTCAGATGGACAACATCAGGGCGTGGCTCAAAGGACTGAAACACATGCTTTATATTTGGGGGTCTTGGGCTTGATCCCTGGCACTGCAAGGTCCCCTGAGTAACTCCAGCAACAGTCCCTGACACTGAGTAGTCCTGAGCACTGTTGGGCGTGGTTCTTTTTAAAAAGGGACAATATCATTGTGTGTGGGCTGGAGTGATAGCATAGTGGGTAGGGCGTTTGCCTTACTTGTGGCCGACCCAGGTTCGATTCTACCGTCCCTCTCAGAGAGCCCAGCAAGCTACCGAGAGTATCCCGCCCACATGGCAGAGCCTGGCAAGCTACCTGGGGCTTATTCGATATACCAAAAACTGTAACAACAAGTCTCACAATGGAGACATTACTGGTGCCCGCTCCAGCAAATCGATGAACAACGGAAAGATAGTGCTACAGTGTTACCTATATTTAAAAGGTCAAGCACTCATACAACTGAGATAGTCAATATTTTGCCATCTACTTCAAAGGCCCAAAAATATGATTTCAGGCATCTCTGTGCTCCTCAGCTCACTGTAGCTCTATTCACTGTAACCAAGATCTAGAAACAACTGAAATACCCAAGAACAGAAAAGAAATTGTGGCATATGCATACAGTAGAATACTACTCAGCTGTCAGAAGATATGAAATTGTGTAATGTACATCTCTGTGGATGGAACTAGAGAGTGTTATGCAAATGAAGTTAATCAAGACAGGACAAATGCAGAATGATTTCTCTCATATGTGGGATACAAAGAAACTCAAATGTGAGACACAAAGATAAGGGAGCAACAAATGGCCAAAGGCAAAATCCTGAGAATGAAATGAACTGTAGAACTGAGCTTACCAAGGAAGGTTGGGTGTGGATGGGAGGGGTCCATGGGTCATTAGTGGAAGGACACTGACAGTCCAGCGCTGGGTACGGTATTAGAATATTAGAATACTATGTGCATGTAATTATCATTAATAGTATTGTAAATCATGGAGTCTCAGTAAAAAAATGGGAGGAGATGTTTGGGACTGGGGAATGTAACTTAAAAGAGCATATGCCTTGCCTGTAGAGGTCTAGATTGAACCTCTCATTGAATATCCCTTCTACCCTACCTCCAGCACCACCATGTTTGGCCCTGGTGGTGTTCAGTACAGTTGGTCCTGAACATCACTGAACCATCAGTCTCAGTTGGCTGAGTCAGGATTAGGTCCTCTAAGCACTGGTTAGGAGCCCCCAACCCCCACCTTAATCCACCCACACATAATAAATGCTCCTTTTTACATTGATATTTTTTTCATTGCCTTTGTCCTCATAGAAGGAATTAAAAAAAATGTATAAGGAAGCAGCAGATGATTTTAATGAAGCCTTGTTTTCAAAAGGCTGCTTTTATTCAAACTAATTAGATCTATTTCAGAATTAGGTCAGAAATAATTTTCTCTTCAGAGATTTGCTAAGCTTGAGCTTGTAGAGTTTTCTAAAGTTCACTAATGAGAAGTTTAAAAAGCCCCAAGAAGACACTTTGGGAAAACCAAATGGCCTAAGGTCCCCTAGAAATGGATCAAACCTGAGTGAGGCTGGAGAGGGGCACAGAGGAGGGGAGACTTGTGGACGAAGATGGGATTACAACTTTCCATGTGGCTAGGAAACCACTCATCATTTCCGATCCCTAGTTTCTTCTCAAACTCCTGCCTTTGTTTCTCTCATCTTCCTCTTTCTCCCCTCCTTGCCAAGTGTCTTCATCTTTCCTTTCTCCTCTGAAACTTTTTTCCTTTCCGCATTCATTTACTCTTCTTTTCCCTCAATTTCTTTCTGTTCTGTCAATTTCTTTACATCTTTATTATTAAAGAAGTACCTCAAAGAACACTGCTTTCCCATAATTCTGATGTTTGATCAGACCAAGGTCATAAAACAACCCAGAAGTATAGTATCCACTTGATAGGTGACTGGAGCTCAAGGGCTCTCTGTTGCTTTATTATAGCATTAAAAGTAAATTTCAGGACCAAACGATGGCATCTCAGTATTTGTATTGCAAACTATAATGCCCATAAGTAGAGAGACAGTAAAAGGGAAATTGTCTGCCAGAGAAGAAGGGGGAAAGGTGGGATAGGTAGGTGGGGGGAATGATACTGGGGACATTGGTGGTGGAAAATGTACACTGATGGAGGGATGGGTGTTTGATTATTATATGACTAAAACTCAAACACGAAAGCTTTGCAAGTGTTGCTAATGGTGGTTCAATAAAAAAAAGTGAATTTGTATCTTACTTCTCGTCCTTATACACAGAAGTCAAATCTTCATTCTGATCTGATACTTCTCTTGACCACCTTCCCACTAGTCTTCACTATTTTTTACCTTAGTAAATCTCTTCCATGTCTAATGCCATCCTGGTATCTCTATCTTGGATGTCCAGGACTCTAACAAGGTAAACATCTAAAATTGTATTTGTTCTATCTTGTTCGTTAGGGATACTCTCTGTAGGATCTAAATCTTGCCACAACTCTTTCAATTCCTCTCTTAGATTTTCTAATTAAACTTTGTGTGTGGGTGGGTGGAGTGCTATTGGGGGGTGTTTTATATTCTGGAAATTCTTCAATTTTATTATTTATTTCAAAACTCTATAATCTAGCAGCTAGCTTTCATCTTGCTTGTAAAAATCAACTTTTTGAAATTTTAGAAAGCAAAATTTCCAAAGCAAACAAATCAAAGAACAATTCCTTTTAACCCCACAAAACTTGGCTCTTACTCTTGCTCCAAGACATGTATGCAACAAGACTCCATTCAGAAAATCAGTCTATCCCTTAGTTCTAGGAGATGTTCACAGTAGGCAGAGCAATGTTTTTAAAAGCTATCAGTCATAATTAAATGGTAAGAGAAGCATAAAAAATTGTGGGAAGAAACATAAAGCAAAAAGAATAAAAACTAACATAATTTAGAATGAAAATTATAAAAGTATCAGTTGGGTATCATTGAGCATCAAAAGATTTTATTCCAGTTTCTTTTATTTTCTCATGAATTAGGACCCCACAGTTAAAGGCTGAGAGTTCTGTACTATGTATGGTTCATTGCTGGAAAAGATTACATCATCTTTGACCCCTGAGTATTTATTTATTTTGAATGAACCTATAAAACTATGATTAAAATAATTATTGTATACCATTCATCATCATCATCATCATCATCATCATCATCATCATCATCCTGTTGATCGTCGATTTTCTCAAGCGGTCTCAGTAACTTCTCTGTTCATCCTAGCCCTGAGATTTTAGAAGCCTCTCTTTACTCGTCCTTCCCAACGGACCCACATTGGAAGCTCTTTCAGGGTCAGAGGAATGAGACCCATCATTGTTACTGGTTTGGGCATATGAATATGCCACAAGGAGTTTGTCAGTCTCTCCGATGTGGGCAGGAAACTCTCGGTAGCTTGCCTGGTTCTCTGAGAGGGAGACCTAGGTTATAAGATGTCTCCTTCCAGAAGCTTGGTTTTATAGTCTCTGGATATTGCTAAATCCTAAATGAAAATTAGAGCAAGTCACTTTGAGGCCAGAACTTTGTTTTTTTTTCTTTTTTGTGTGTGTATTGTTTGTTTTTTCTCATTTGGGGTCATACCCCACAGTACTCAGAACTTACTTCTGGCTCTGTGCTCAGAAATTACTCCTAGTGTTGCCTCAGAATTAACTGAAATAAGCAAGTTTTTAACTCTCTCACACACTAGATATAACACTTGTGGGATAAGTTGCTTTAGATAAAGAATTTTAAGAAAATAAATGATTTTTGCACTCTATATTTTACTAACCTCAGCAAAATACTAAGATTCTCTGTCTATATATTTACCAATCTATCATGTATTTTGATAACTAATTCCTAACCAAACAATTATACATAACTCATAATTAGTGTGGTCAAAAGGACAATCTGTGGAGTGAGAAAGATAGTACAGTGGGCAGGGCACTGCTTTGCCTGTGACTGACCCGGGTTCAATCCCATATGAGTCCAGGGAGGAATTACTCAGGAGTAATTCCTGAGAACAGAGTCAGGAATAAGTCATGAGCACCACTAGATGTGACTCCAAATCAAAACCAAGAACAATCTGTGTTCTTCTAGTGTTACTCCTTAGCTGTATGCTGGGGTGTCTATTTCTTAGTGAACAACCTTTGAATTCATCCTAGTAAAAGCTCTCTGATACAGACTCTTTGCTATTCACCTGACAAATTCCCTTATAGTAGATCTTAATACATTTTAGAGATATTGTCTTGTGATTTTATGTAAATGCATATGTAACTTTTCTTGATAAAATAGGATGTTTTACATAGGATTTTGTTTTTGTGTCCATTTTTTATTAACATGTATATTATGTAAGTATTTAATATCATTGATATATAGGCTAACATGATTCTGTATCACTAACTTTATCACTTTTGTATTCTGACAAAACTTTTAAAAGTTAATTGTATCAATCACCTTAAAATGGTGACTGATTGGGGCTGGAGAAATAGCATAGCGGGTAGGGCGTTTGCCTTGCATGCGGCTGACCGGGGTTCGATTCCCAGCATCCCATATGGTCCCCTGAGCACTGCCAGGGGGTAATTCCTGAGTGCAGAGCCAGGAGTAACCCCTGTGCATCGCTGGGTGTGACCCAAAAGCTAAAAAACAGAGTAATATTTTTTTCTATTTGACTCTGACAGAATCATAGAGTCAAATTGACAACAACGACCTTATTATTTCCTACAGTATTACTTTGGTATTTAAATTGATAAATCATTCTGTGCAGGTATTGGCACTGATTTTCATCCTACATGAATGAGAAAGGAATCATCAAAAAAAGTCCTACTGGAGTACATCTGTGCTGAATGTTCTAATCACTGCCCTGACACTATTTCCCTTCAAATGTTTTCTTCAAATTTTTTTCTCTAGTCTGATTTCCCAGTTTCTGTACTATTGTCCAATCTAAAAAGAATTAACAATAACTTAATACTATTAATAAAGTTTAATACTTATAACCCCAATAACTACCATATCCTTAGTTCTTCATTTATAGAATCAGTGTTCATTATTTATTACAAGGGTAGGCAGTGCCAATAACCTTTGAAAGTAAATAATGGAAATATGTTCATATACTAAACACATATTTAAATGAAAAGAAATGAAGAGAGCAGTGAGTGAAAGTCAGGGGGTCATTGAGCTGAGCAAGTCTACTTGGGGTTTCTTAGGTTTAAATGTAGACTGGAATGCTTTACTTCTCTCTGATGAAAACATAAAAGAGATGATACAAAGAGGTATGAAGGAAGTCAACAGAGCACCCCAAACATGACTCATAGAAAATTCTACAGAGAAGTTTCTTGGGAGTGAAAAAATAGTACAGGGTTTTAAAGCACATGCTTTGGGCTAGAGCAATAGTACAGTGGGCAGGACACTTGCCTTGCATGCAGCCCAACTGATCTGGCTTCAGTTCCTAGCATCCCCTATGCATCCCAGCCTGAGCTTCACCAAGGTGGTCGCTGAAAGCAGAACCAGGAGTAAGTACTGAAAAACCACTAGTATGACCCCAATGCCCAAAGAACAAGCAATCAAACAAATAAAAGCACATGCCTTTTATGCAGCCAGCTCATTTGATACCCAGCAGAACAAGGTCAGTCCCTAGCATTGCTGGTTGCATTCTGGAGATCCCTGAGCAGCACCGAGGTGATCTAGGGAATCCATGGAATGTAACCAGAGGACCTGAGAAAGATCACATTGTTGAGCTCTCACACTGAACCACCGGCCACTGCAAATCACTGGGGGTGGCCACTACCCCACTAGGCACCACTTGGGAGGGAGACCTCACTCAAGAAAAAAGTGAATGAACAAATAGCTCTTTTGAATATGGCAATGTTACTTTGTCATCAGTTAAATTGCTTTCCCTAGTATTGATGGACATTTTTCTTTTATAACTGCATTACTTACTTGAACCTGTTTTCCTAAACAATTTCAACATTTAAGTCACCAAGTACTTTAATCTGTATGCCTTTTGGTGTATAAGATACAAGAACTGCTGATATCTACCACCTTATGATTCTTTCATAGCACTGTAGCACTGTTATCCTGGTGTTCATCGATTTGCTAGAGCGGGCATCAGTAAAGTCTCCATTGTGAGACTTGTTGTTACTGTTTTTGGCATATCGAATATGTCACAGTTAGCTTTCCAGGCTCTTCCGTGTGGGCTGGATATTCTCAGTAGCTTGCCGGGCTCTCTGAGAGGGAATAAGGAATCGAACCAAGGTCAGCAGCGTGCAAGGCAAAACCCTACCTGCTGTGCTATCGCTCCAGTCCAAGTAATAGTAAGTAGTATAAAAAATTTCAGATCTAAACAACAATGAGATATCATCTCACACCACAGAGACTGGCCCATCCCAAAAAACAAAAACAACTGGTGTTGGCGTGGATGTGGGGAGAAAGGGACTCTTCTTCACTGCTGGTGGGAATGCCGACTCATTCAACCCTTTTGGAAAACAATATGGACAACTCTCAAAAAATTAGAAATTGAGCTTCCATTTGACGCAGCAATACCACTCTTGGGAATATATCCCGGAGATGCAAAAAGGTATAGTAGAGATGGCATCTGCATTTCTATGTTCATTGCAGCACTGTTTACAATAGCTACAATCTGGAAAAAACCAGAGTGCCCCAAAACAGATGACTGGTTAAAGAAACTCTGGTACATATACACAATGGAACACTATGCAGCTGTCAGAAAACACGAAGTCATGAAATTTGCATATAAATGGATCAATGTGGAAAGTATCATGTTGAGTGAAATGAGTCAGAAAGAAAGAGACAGACATAGAAAGATCGCACTCATATGTGGAATATAATATAATTGAGAAGTGTAAGTTTTCAGTGATGCAATTCCTGGCAGATATTTCTCTGGACTTAGTTACTAAAATGCTAAAATACAGAAACCCAAAACCGTGAGGCCACTAAGTGCGGTCACTCGACCTCATACCTCTTCATTCTCAGCAATGGAAAACAAATTCTCAAATGCTTCCTTTTCAGCAGGTCTGACTTTAGGGGAGAGACTCTCCAAACAATAACAGTGAGTTTTGTTAAAATATTGAATGCAATCAAAGTGAAAGTAAAGTGAAATTTATCAGTTACACAGGAAAGGGGGGCTAGGGGTGGTGGGGAGGGCTAGGGGTGTGGGAGGGCTAGGGGTGTGGGGGGACGGGGTGGAGCTATACTGTGATTCTTGGTGGTGGAATATGTGCACTGGTGAAGGGATGGGTGTTTGAGCATTGTATAACTGAGACTTAAACCTGAAAACTTTGTAACTTTCCACATGGTGATTCAATAAAAAAATTTTAAAAAATTGCTTACTGGCAATTGAATACACTCCCCTTGCATTGCTAAAGTTCTGTGTTTGAATAAAAGCTTTTTCATGTAAAAAATTGATCAAATCAACCATCATAAATGATTCTTTCATATTCAAAGATAACCGTGGTATGTCATTTTTGTACAACCCCATGCCCATGACATTGTGATTTTACATTTTTTTTTCATTATTGGGGATTCTAATACATGCAAGGCAAGTATTTACCACTAAATCACATTCCTGGTTTAGTATTGGAATTTTAAAATCAAGCACAAGGGGTTGGAACAATAGTACAATTGGTAGAGCACTTGCCTTGTACATGGCCAACCCAGGTTCGATCCCCAGCACTACATATGATCACAGAACCCTTTCAGGAGTAATTTTGAGACAGGAAAGAATTTCTAAAAACCTATGTGGGTGGCCCCACAAAATATATTTAAAAAATAAAGCTACAAGTCTATATTATATATGAAGATGAAAATGTCAGTCCTCCTGATTCTTCTTAGTGGAAGTTTACTTGTTTATTCATATGATACCTACTACTTCATCTGTGTACTTAGAATATTAATGAACCCTTTGAACTTTTAGATTCCAACCACAAACATCTAAGTTATGAGAGAACAGAAGTTTCTGTGTATGTTATTTAAATAATCAATTAGCTATTAAACTAGGGGAAGCAGTTTCCACTTATCTGAATGGTCTAGACAGGAGGGTGGTAAGATTTACTAGTGTTTGTGTTGCTTTTTTTTCATTTTGACACATTAGAAGAGACAAAAACCATGATAAAATGGCAGGTAATAAGACTTTTGAGTTCTGTTAAAGTATGTTTGTTGCTTAGCTAGGTCTGAAATTGATTTGCTAACAAAATTAAAGTAGGTGATACAGCAAGATGAATATAGAGTAATTTAAAACATAAAATTATCTTTTTTTTTAAATTTAAATTTTATTGAATCACCATGTGGAGGGTTACATAGTTCTCAGGATTATGTCAGTTATACAATACTCAAACACCCTTCCCTTCACCCGTGCCCATATTCCATCACCAACCACCCCATTAAACCTCCCGCCCTCTCCCGCCCCCCCCAGTCCCCGCCCTTGTAAATGATAAGTTTCACTTCGTTTACGCTTTATCTTGGTTACAGTCCATGTTTCAACACATAACTCACTATTGTTGCTAGGGTTTCCCCCCAAAAAGAAAAGACAGTCCCACTGTCAAGGAAGCATTTGATGGCTCTCCATTGCTGAGAATGTAGAGAAATTAAGTCCCGCTGTTTGTTACATAACTTTTCTATTTTTTTCCCACCTTGTCCCTCGCCACTGAGATCACGCCTGTTTAGTAATCACCACGCTGCCTGACAAAGGGAAAACAAAGATGGTTATTTCCTGTCATCAGCCGGCGTGGGGCTCTCGCTTAGTTGATAGCCTGGTAGAATGTCTGCAAGCAGTTTCTGGAATCAAAGGTAATACTCTGGTATCGGCCCCGGCTCGAGATTCCACCAGTGTCCCGCTGTTCCAAGTACTTAATAATTTATTCCCTTGTATCCCATTCCCACGCCACCAGGTCCGTGTCAGCTTAATGGACATCATACTATGGTTAACGCCACGCCGCATTTCTTCCCGAGAAAGAAGGATATTTCTTCTCAGCCAGAGTGGGGATATGGCTTAGTTCAGTCTATAGAGATGGCTACCACTTTGGTAGCCTTCAATATTTCAGCAAAAGACTTACTATTCTTGTTAGGATTTCCCACCAAAGTCCGACCGGTTAAGAAGGAACCATTTCATATTGGTGATGATTAAATGATAATAGGTTGCGCGGCCATGGCAGCGGCCTCGCGGCTTTGAATTTCTGTATAAAGTCCAGGGAAAGTACAGCCAAAAATTACACGTCGCTACAAACTTTAACCCTATTATGGTCCCCCCAAAGTCCAACCCATTACAAAGGAACCATTTCATATTGCTGATGATTAGATGACATTAGGCTGCCGAGGCCGCGCGGTTTTGGGTTTCTATATAAAGTCCAGGGAAAATTCTGCCTAAAATTCTATTGTTACAATCTTTTACCCTTCAACAAAAAACTCAGTACTATTGTTTGGAGTATCCCCCCATGGTAAGCCCTGCCAAAAAGGAACATTTACACGTTGCTGACAATCAAAAGATATTAGGTTAGATTTCTATATGAAGTCCGGGGAAAATTCTTTTGGTAATTGCATCACTCGCTGGCAGCGCCTGGGCCAGAAGCTCCGGGCATACAGTTTGGAGGCATTTTGGGGGCGCCGCTCGTGTCCAAAGTGGTTCAGTTGCCTCTGGGGTCGATCTCGCGCAGGGCCGGAAAGGAGCGTCCCCACATGGCTCTGTGCTTAAATGTCCTAAAACATAAAATTATCTTTAAGGAAATAAGATGATTATTTTCCTACATGAATGCCTATGTAGGCTTCCTATACTACCTAAAGATTTCTTATTCATTTATGGTTATTTTTGCATTTTCAGCCAACAAATAAACTCTTTTACTCAGTGTTACATCTCAGGTTGAGTTACTGAATTTTTAATGAGGGACAATTTGGGAAGTTAATAAAGCAGCAACAACTTGAAAGGTCTCTTCACAACAAACCCCTCTCTCCCCAAAAGTGGTATAATTTTGTAAGTGCAGGCCTGAAACCATAAAAACATTTAATCCAACATCTTCCATAAAAGTATGGAATTTTTTTCTATCACAACTTGCTAATCTAGAACCTATGCTTCCTTATTTTTTGGTTCAAAGTCTCTTTATTTCATGGTTTTGTTGTAGAATTGATTACTTTCATTGCCATCATGTATCACATATCCTATCACCCGATTAAGGCTAAGAAAGGAGCCTCTGTAGGGCACAGAGGCAGAATAGCTTAGCCAGTAAGAGTTTGGACCCTGGACTGAGAAAGACTTATTGAGAAACTGATTTTATCGGCTATGATTGTAGTAAGCACACTACTTAACCTCTTTGGGAAAAGGTTCTTAATCTATAAAACATAACATAAAATTTCATTAAATGTACAGATAATTGTAAGGATCTAACAAGCCCTGATACAAATTATGAGCTCAGTATTTAGTAAAATAAGTTATCTTAACCCTGATTTTGACAACCATAATAATTTGAAAGAATGCAAGGGTTCGGTTATTTTAGCATTAATAGCTTCCTATCTTTATTTTCAAACACCATAATTAAACATATAGAGAACAAGAATAGTCAAATCAATTCTGACTAAATGACTAGTCCCAATGTTTTTAGTTGTCAAATTCAGTCAGGCTGAATAAATTTGAAATATGAGTTTCTTCTGAGAGATTCATTTGTTTTATCACAACAACTTTATGGAGTAAAACATCCATTTCTAATTGTGACATCTTCAGAGATGAGGATTTTGGAAATTTTTAGTGAATCCAGTATTGTAAACTAATCACATTCTCAGTTTTCCTCACTAGTAAACCATCAAGAAGAGAAGAGAGTATAGCTTGATTTTACTAAATGTTTGTACTGGTGTGTAAGAGAGTACGTATATGGTCTGAGTTTCCATAGAAGCAAGTACAGAAATAAGACTTCAGTTGGAAGTGTCTCAGTGGACATAAGTCCATGAGCTGAAAGCAACTAAACAAACCAAAAAGACAGAGAAGGAAGTGCACTATCAAGCAGGCTATTGCTGTAAGCTCCAAAACTGTGGCTCCATCTCTCTGTGAGATTAGCTATAGAGCACATCCTAATTCATCATACTGGAAAGGTATTGAATATAGTTAGGGTATTTGTCCTTCAACAACTGTTTCTCAGAGCTTTAATTTCCCCCATCACTTCCAGTTTGTTCAAGAGATGAAAGAAAGTCAGGACACAGATACTGAAATAGAATGATGTTGACATAAAATTCACAGTGAATATAAAGTACGGATGATATATATATAGCTCATATTATGATAAAACAATAACCATTGAAAAGATTAGCACATATGATGGTATTTATAAAAATGAAGAATCATATATTTTTCTAGAAAAATGTTTTTGAAGAAATGGAGTCATAGAACAAGCTACATCGTACATCTTAGAGCAACAGGAGAAGGTGAATGGCAGGTGCCCTCTTTGTATATAACAATGCACACATCAAAGTCCATGTTACTTCAATCCTATATTAATATCTCATATTCTATAATAATTTTTATTATCATCATTTTTTGAAAATGTCAAAAATATATCATATTTTTGAAAATGTGGCCTATTAAAATTTGTTAGAAAATGTTAACATTGGCTGTGATATTTGCGGTGCCCATTTCTACTTAGAAACAAGCAACAAGATATTTAGAAGTTGGTGGAAACACCATCAAAATCCAAGAACTGGCCCCTCTATACACTGTATCCTTCAAAAATTCAATTGACAATTGTAAATGGTAACAAAGACAATGTAAATAATACTTAAATAATAATGCTATGAAGAAAGTTAGCTTGACTCTCACTCAAAGTTCAGAATAAGTTCAAGCTGAGCATATGCTCAAACATATGCTTTCACTTGGGAACAGAGTGAAGGGTGGGAAATTTCAAAATTACCCAACATGTTTTCTTATTATACTTGGAAAGATGTCTAGTGTTTTTCTTTCCTTTGAAACATTTATGAAATCAACCCAATTTCTATGTTTTAGGAATGCATTCACACAATGTAGAATTAAAATATTATTTTGGGTCTTCCTTCTTCACTATTTGGGCTCAGAAACATATTGATTAGAAAAGATACTAATAGCATGTACTGAATTCACTTGCATATCATCCCATCAATAGGATAATATCTTTACCTTTTCCAGTCAAATTTTTTAAAAAAAGAATCCCAGTTAAATATGCATTAACAATAATTTTTATAAAAAATCATGTAAGTAATCTACTTATCAGATATCCTTTGCATAAGTATTCTATTTCAGCACAGCAGCTAAATAATTGATCTAATATCAATACCTATGGTGATAAATTAACTTCCTCTTAGTTATGTCATAGAGTACAATAAGAATAATCCACCCAAACTGTTTAAAAGTGTAACTAGGAAAAAGCCATAAAGATAACTCAAAAGACTGAGCACAAGCTTTGTTTGCGAGGGACCTAGATTTTATCTCTGGCACTGCCTGGTCTCAGAAGCAATACCAAGAGTAACTTCAGAGCACAGAACAGTGAATGGTCCAAAAATACCATCAGTTTTGTGGGGGGGGGGGCGGCTAAAGAGATAGTCTAGTAAGTTGGGCACTTGTATGGGGCTTACCTGGTTCCATCCCTGATACCCCATATGGGTCTCATGAGCTCTATCAGGAGTGGTCCCTGAATCCTGACTGCAGAGTCAGGAATAACCCCTGAGAATGCTCCCCCAAAAAACAAAACAAAACAGAATAAGAGATAGCATATCCAACCCTGAAACCAAACCTTTACTTATTGGGGACATCAAGGTGAGGGATTATATCTAAAATAGTGGTCAACCGGCTGATTGCCTTAAAACCATGCATCACAAAATAGAATAGGAACATTAAATATTTTTGTTGCTCTTATGACAATAAGTTAATAAATTTTCAGTAGACTGACAAGTAAATATATGCTTAATGACTAAGGAAATATTTATCCTTTATTTTAATTTTTAAGAATGGAGGCTTTACAAAGGAGTTATAAAGCTATATCCTATGTGCCAAGTCCAGTACACTACTGTTATAATTTAAAAATAACCTTAGCAATGTTCTGTTGCAAATGATTTGGGACTGGCTTTTTCATGCTAGTGGCAAAGATGAATAGTCATGACAGAGATAAATGGTCTCCTGAAGTCTAAATTATTTACTATTTTATCTTTCACAAATATCATTTCTCATCTCTAATGGAGATATGACTTTTTATGTATGTACAAAGACTGTCACAGAGATTAAGGAAATGGATTTTCATTGTCGGGCACAACTGTTTGTATTATCCTTTGATGCTGAGTCTAGTTTTCCCTCTTAAAAATGAAAGCTAGTAGTCATCAGAGATTGGTGATGTTTAATTCTAACAAAAATTAAAATGCAATTTGTTACATTTAGGAATAAAATAGTATGAGGATTCTCTCTAATTTCTCAAATGAATAGAGAAATTCAAGGTTTCCTCAAGTTACTAAGCTTGAGGCAGAAGCAGGATACCATTTCTTTTTGAGATCAAAACAAACTGAACACCTCAATAAAAATCTCTCTTATAAAGTCCAGCCTTTTCTATAAAAGTCAAGGAATATTAGCTTTGTTTCGTCAAAAGTAGTGCTCCATTCTATGATGACTAGATTTAATTACTCTAAAACTATGGTTCTCAACTTTCAGTGCTTACAGATAAAAATTATCTAGTGGGCCTGTTAAAATTAAGAATTCTAGGGGTTGGAAAGATAGTACAGCTGTTAGGCTGTTTGCCTTGCACACAACCATCCTGGTTGTATCCCCAACACACATACGTTCCCCCCAAGTCCCGCCAGGAGTTATTCCTTAGTGCAAATAGGAATAAGTCCAGAGCATAACCAAGTGTGGCCCCAAACCAAAAAGTAAAATACAAATTTTAAAAAAATAAAATGAAGAATTCTTGGCCCATTCACTCATATTGCTGCTGCCATCGGTCTCAAGAATTTTTCACTATAGTAGGTTTCCCAAGTGATGCAGCTTTTGCAAGCATGAGAGCCAAATTTAAGAACATAGCTTGAATGCAAGAATGACTGATGAATTCCGGTCCTTTTCAAGCCTAGGCTCTTTGCGTGCGCGCGCGCACACACACACACACACACACACACACACACACACACACACACACACACAACACTATTACCTGCTAATGTGTATTAGAGAATGCTAATCATGAAATTATGTTTTAGCACTAAGTCTTAAGTCATCAAACTATTAGAATGGGGGATAGGGAAAATATAAAAGATAGATTATATAAAAGATTTTCATCCTGTGTATGTAGCAATGACAGTGAAAGGTAGGAGTGTTGTGAAGTTAGAGAGAAGAGTCATCTTATTAGGTGCCAGGATGTCAATATGTTCTCAGTATTTTTAAGCACATGATTCATTACATGGTGAACCACAGAACTTAGGATGAAAGCTAATCTAATGTGATCTTCTTTCCCACACATATTCAAGTTACTTAAGATATGTGTGTAGGTACCTAATCAGAGAGAGAGAACAAAAGGGAATTCCCTGCCATAGTGGCAGGGTGGGGTGGGGGGAGACAGGACTGGGGAGGGGGGGAGGGATGTTGGGTTTACTGGTGGTGGAGAATGGGCACTGGTGAAGGGATGGGTTATCGAACTTTGTATAGGGGAAACATGAGCACAAAGATGTATGGATCTGTAACTGTACCCTCACGATGACTCTCTAATTAAAAATAAACTAATAAAAAAAAGATATGTGTGTAGGTAATAATAAATATTTATTTTATAAAAATGATTTATTGAAGAGCTCAAGTGGCCTTATGTTCACAAATCCACAAAACCCTTTTATGGTGAAAATTTTGTTACAACTAGGAAAACAAATTATATTAGGCATCTAATATAACACAATGGATCATACATAAAGCAAAGAGAAATATTAATATTCCCTCATTATTAGTAATAAAGTCAGATATTATTGTAAACTAGTAAGAAATAGAATTTATTTTTTAAATTGTTTTGATTTTAATTTTTTATCTTAAAAGATATGTTTGAATTGACAGAGGTGAATAAATATAACTATACCATACCTTTACCAATTAGCAGTAAATAATGATTGAAGTGCTTCTTATAAAAGATGTTCTAAAACTTCAGAACTAGAGAGATTTAAACCTGATGTTTCTCACTTCTAACTTCTCCTTGAGTCCTTTGAAAAACTTGACTTTTTCTCTCTATCTTTGCCTATTAATTATTGGGTTGCTGGCTCTGTGGTCTACCAGACTACTATTTCTGGGATCATAAGACCCAAACAGGGTCTGTCTGAAATCAAGCTCATTCCTGCCCTTCCCGTACCACCCTGCCCACCACACCTTAGCCCCCAGTTATTTCCTTCATTGTGCATCTTTGGGTCTATGTTAGCATCAGCCTCCAGGCACACAAGCCCAAAGCCTCAAGATGGGCCCAGTCAAACGCTTATTGCTTTTTAAAATCTAGTTTAAAAACCTTAATTAAAAAACCTAGTAAAAACCTTAATTCATTCATTACAATGGCCTCCACACCTGTGCTGTTTCTCTCCACACATTGTCATTTTTTTTGGCTTTTGGGTCACACCTGGCAATGCACAGGGGGCACAGGGGTTACTCCTGGCTCGTGCACTCAGGAATTACTCCTGGCAGTGCTCGGGGGGGCATATGGGATGCTGGTAATCAAACCCAGGTTGGCCGGGCACAAGGCAAATGCCCTACCCGCTATGCTATCACTCCAGCCCCACTTTGCCATTTATTTTCCATACCCTTCACCCCTCTAAATCCTCCAATGGACCTAGCAGTGATCAGCATGGTCTTCAAGCTCAGACACCTAGACCACACTTCCAGCTTTGATGTCTCCTGGCTGGGTAACTCAGACTCATCATGTCTGATCTTCAACATAATCTAAAATGGGGGTAATAACTCCCATTTTAGATTATGTTGAAGATCATAATAACTCCCCTGCAGAACTTCAACAAAGATTAAACAGTATGTGCATAATGATCAGCACAGTGTCTTCTATATCGCTGTCTCCAAATAGAAAAACAGAAGGCAATGAAAAACAAAGATCAGGGGCAAACCACTAGATGCCAAGAGACACAGAACAGATCCTCTTTTGCACCTTCAGAGGGAATATAACTCTTTTGATGTCTGTGCAAATGTCTTTTCTGAGTAGAGCTTTTGGGTCCTTGGAGTAGTCAGAAATGGGATTACTAGATCAAATGGAGCTCAATTTCTAGGATTTTTTTTTGAGAAGTTGTGGTTCTTCTCAAGTATGCATACCTCACATACTTAGATTTCCTACAGTGAACCTGCAGACTCAGGAGAAGCTCTGGTTGGCACCAAATAGTTCATTCTATTAATACCTTATTCCTAGTTCCATTCATCTATCTCACAGAAATGTGCTCACAGAGGCAGTTGTAGTGAAAATGAATCACAGATTCCTAAAAGGATAGACAGAAGGGAGTCAGGGCTAAGGTGGCATTGAAAGCATCTTTATAAGAAGGGATCACCAAGAAAATGATGGCTAGAGGAATCAGTGGGATGGGAGATGTGTGCCGAAAGTAGATAATGGACCAAACATGATGACCTCCCAGTGTCTGTGTTGCAAGCCATAATGCCCAAAAGTAGAGAGAGAGTATGGGGAATATTGTCTGCCATAGAGGCAAGGGGAGGGTGGAAAAGCGGGGGTATACCAGAGATATTGGTGGTGGGGAGTGTGCACTGGTGGAGGGATGGGTGTTTGATCATCGTGTGATTGTAACCCAAACATGAAAGCTTGTAGCTATCTCAAAGTGATTCAATAAAATAAAAAAAGAAAACATCTCTATAATAATCCACAGAGGGCCTCAAACACAAACCAGAAACAGCAAAAGATGGGGGAAGAACAAATGGCAAAGGAAAAGAAAAGCACTCTGCTTATTCCTTGAGAGGTCTCATGGGGGTGTCACTGTCACTGTCATCCCGTTGCTCATTGATTTGTTTGAGCAGGCACCAATAATATCTATCATTGAGAGACTTATTGTTACTGTTTTTGGCATATCTGATATGCACGGGTAGTTTGCCAGGCTCTGCCGCGCGGGCTCGATACTCTCGGTAGCCTGCCGGGCTCTCCGAGAGTTGCGGAGGAATCGAACTACAGAAATTCTCTCAGACCACAGCAGACACAGTGGGGAAGGTGTGTGATCCACCAAACTCCATGATTAAGTACAGCAGTATGGAGGACTCCTCCTGTACCAACCACCCTATAACTTCTCACATACTGACTCAAGTGACACTATGATGAGGCTGTTTAAGGAGCTCAAAGAAGCAATGGTACATATACTCAGTAAATTTCAAGTAAGTGTGGAAAATACAAGTAACAGAAATGGAATATATGTAAAACAAAATAAAAACTCGGAGTATCTGAGGGAAATATCAGTAGGCCACAGATAAGATAAAGGAAACCGATAGAGAATAGCAGAAAAGAGGGAAAGGTATGAAAAGAAATGAAAAACAGAACAGAGAACTATGGGATGAGTCAAAAAGATTGAATCCAATATTATAAGAATCATCGAAGAGCTAAAGAACTAGTCAAAGAAATCATAAATAAGACTTTCCCAGAGTTGAGTAGTACAGGAACCTAGGTTAAGTTTCCAGAAAGGTCTCAGCAAAAATATATCAAATAGAAAAACTCCAGACACACTGGAATCATATTGAGAAAAGCCAAAGACAGGCAAAGAATATTGAAAACACCAAGATCAAAGAAGGTACTAATATACAAAGGAAAGCCCATAAGATTCACAGCAGATTTACCAAATGAGATTCTACAAGCCAGAATAGAGTGTTGGAATATAGATTTTTTTTATAAAAATCTCAATGAAATAAACATCTCACTATGAATACTCATTCCAGCTAGGTTATGATTCATATTTGAAGGAATGTTAAAAAGTTTCAAGGACAAACAGTTTACAAAGTTCATAACCTTAAAACCAATTTGGCGAGTATCATTAAATGAGCTTCTTCAAATTATAAAACAAATTTCACACACACAAACAACTTTTAAAAACATGATAGCAAATAACCATACTCAAGGTCAGTGCCCCACATTCTCCAATCAAGAGACAAAGAATGGCAATTTGGATCAGAGAGCCAAACCCAATTTTCTGCTGCCTACAAGAGACATGTCTAAATTATCAGGATAAACAGGATCAAAGTCAAAGGCTGGAAATCAATACTCCAGGCAAACAATTTTATTAAATAAATCCAGGTGACCATACAACAGACAACACAGACTTCATTTTTTTAAAAGGCTATATGGGACAGGGAAGGTAATTTCCCAATGATCAAGGGGTCAATACATCAAGGAAAGTGCCACTACTAAACAATATGCATCTAATATGCATCTAAACATCTAATATGCATCTAATATATATCTAATAATGGACCATAAAATATTCTTAAAGTAACTGCTAATAGACATGAAGGAAGATGACATGGAGAAAGATTGACAGCAATACAATAGTAGTAAGAGACCTTACTACACCTATATCACCACTGGGTAGATCA
The DNA here is from genome assembly GCF_027595985.1 of Sorex araneus. NCBI lineage: Eukaryota > Metazoa > Chordata > Mammalia > Eulipotyphla > Soricidae > Sorex > Sorex araneus. The sequence continues at coordinate 128,605,860 of NC_073302.1, read as the reverse complement.
AGTAGGCAAAAACTCAATTAGAAAATACTGGCCTTGAAGGAAGAAATAGAAGATATGGGTCTCATAGACAGGCATAGGGCCTCAGTAACTAAAAGATTCATACAAAGCCTTGTCCTGTGCACATGGAACATTCTCCAAGATAGATCACATGCTGAGTTGCAAGACATATCTCCATAAAATCAAGAAGATATAAATCATATCAATGATCCTCAGATCACAATGCTTTGAAAATGGAAATTAATCACAAACAGAAATGAGGAAGAATCCCAAACACTTGGAAGTTTTTAAAAAATGAACAAATAAATGGGGATTTTCAGAGTCAAAAACCCATTGTGGTTATATGTGAAGTGAAGGAACGAAGTAAGGAACACATAGCCAAAGGCAACAGAACTGGGACGTTGGTTTACAGAATTCGGCTTACCTGAGGGTGAGGTCTGAGTGGAGTCTTTGGGACCTGGGGGAAGAGAAGCAGACACTCTGGTGGCAGGTCTGGTGTTGAGACAATACACACGTTAAAGTATCATTAATAAGTCATGCTACTTCAATAAAAATGGGAAAAAAACTATTGTAGTAAAAGTGGGGGAAAAATACGCGCCTGTGGGTAGGGCATTTGTCTTACATGTGGCCAACCTGTGTTAGATGCCTGGCTTCCCATTTGGTGCCCCAAGCCCAGTGGTTCCTGAGATCAGTGCCAGTACTAAGCCCTGAAGACAGCTGGGTGTGCCCCTCAAAAAAAGACTTAAAAAAATATTAAAAATGATAAATTATATGTCTGTTATCAAATTACTTGCAACTTCTCTAATGATGCTATGGTATATTCCTTACGAAAATGTTATATGTTTAATGGTTCCAAGTTCCTTCAGTTGTGGCAGTCAGAGCAGGTCATGATGGACTGTTAACAGAAAGATGAATGAGTATAAAGGATGGGCTGAATTTTTAAAGAGATGATATTTATGTTTCCTGAACTCTTCAAATTTTGTACTTATTCCAACATGGTTTCTGTTGTTCCAAATATTTTTGTACTTCCTCTTTTGGACTGGCCTTTTGGCCTAAGCTTGCAAGAAATAATATGATTTTTATTATTTCATCTAAAGTGTCACTTCTAACTAAACCAATACCATACTTGGCGTGTAATAATTTTGGTTATTTTTATTTGAAGGTTCTAAAAAGTTGGATATATTTTTAAACGCCCAAGGGCAACAGAAACTGAGAATTGGTCATCAGTGTAAAGATTAGGGAGTGGGGTGGGGAAGGGTTTTTTGGATGGGGGCACATTGGGACAATGGTGGAGGAAAGTGGACACACTGATGGAGGGTGTAGTGCTGCAATGTTTTATCAATGAAACTCTACCATTAACAGTATTGTCAACCACAGCGCCTAAAATTAAAAATATAATTTAACAAAATTAAAATGTCACATCCTAAAGTGATCTAGTGCAAATACTACTAGTTTGGGAAGATGGGGACAATGGTAAAGGGAAGGTCACTCAGGTGGTGGAACTGGTGTTGGAACATCAAAACATCAAAACAACTGTATTAAGGAACAACTTGTATAAACACAATGATATGTAAATAAAGTAAAATTAAAAAAATGCTTCTAATAAACAATAGATTCCAACCTAATGTTATTCATGCCAAATTCCACCCAACTTAACACCTAACTCACTATAGTTTCATCCTCTCCCAAAAGTGGAAGTTTAAACTTATCAAGGTGGAGTTTTCCTGAATTTCTTTAGTGATGTAGTAGGTAACATAAGACCTTCTCTCATAACTTACTGCTCTCTTTATGTCATTTACACTATTCCTTGAAGGGACAATTTTTTTCTGAAAGAATCTTTCTTTTTTGTGTGTAATGAACTTACATTGGTGGTGGGAAATGTGTATTGGTGAAGGGACAGGTGTTGGAACATTATATGACTAAAACCCAATCACAAGTAACTTTGTAATTGTGAATCTCATGGTGATTCAATAAGAATATAATTTAAAAAAATCTGAAAAAAATTCCCCAAAGCCTTGTTTGGTATAATTCTGTGAGGGCTCTGGTTCATAGATGGGCTGCTGCCCATATCATGAAACTTTTATTAAATCAACGAAATCTTTTAAATGAACTCAGTTGAACAGTTTTTTTGGGTTTTTTTGGTTTTTTGTTTTTTTGCTTTTTGGGTCACATCCGGTGATACACAGGGGCTATTCCTGGCTCTGCACTCAGGAATTACTCCTGGTGGTGCTCAGGGGACCATATGGGATACTGGGAATCCAACCTGGGTTGGCCGAGTGCAAAGCAAATGCCCTACCCACTGTTCTATCACTCCAGCCCAAACTTTTATTTTTTAATAGACATACATTTCAAATTTTTATCAGTGAAGACATAATTTAATAAATCATTTTGAATACTTTTTAATCATCTTTGTTAAGGTACAATAAAATGAAGCCCAGTCTTGATGATCTCCCTGGCAGACAAAACTAGTTAAGCCATGTTGAAACTTAGTCTTCAATGAAATAAGCTATATTTAATGAATACAATGAAAACTTAACTAGATTAGTTCTTACAAATGTCTCTTATTATCACAAATGAAAATAACAATATTTCTAAATTGGCATATCGTAATAACTTTTAACCAATCTCTTGCATCTAGAAAACTCCATTGTAATAAACAATGTCTATAAAGGTTAAACAACTTCAACATTTTCAATTTATAAGCATTCCAGCATGCTTCTTAGCTTCACGTGAGTTTTAGATTTGAAATGTCCCTGTGTGCAGTTTGTTCCTCTTTCAATAAAACATTCAAGTACAACAACTTGCATTTTTATTTTGACACTTATAATGTCAAAACCACTAAAAACTTCCAAAATTACTATTTAGAAAGGATCAGTATGAGTTGAGACATATTTTGTTATGTGAAGCTTACACACAAGTAGTACTGTTGAGATCATATCTTGAGGCCATCTCAGCAGGACAATCTAAGTTAAAAAGCTTGTACTGAATACTTCGCAGGCACTAAATTCTACAAGAATGTGCAAACTAGACAAGTGCTATCTGACCTCAAGTTACCTTAGAGTACAGACAGGGGCATAAATAAACAAATGTTTTCCTACTCTGAAAATTTTAGAACATTAAGTGCTTCTTCAAGTTATAAATCTCTACCAAGTAACATGCAGATATCAGTTTTCATTTCTGTAGTACTTAATGGATTCCAGAAGTTCTGTGTGTGATAAGGTGCTAAGGCTCAATGTCTGAGGAAGCTACTACCAGAGGAAAGGAAAGGATGAGTGAACAGAGGGAATTGCTCCTGCTAACAGATGATCATCTTGTTTGAACAGTTGGTGGGTGACCACAGTGCTATCCAAGATAGAAAGCGATGAATGGCAAAGGTTAGAGTACTTTATTAGAGGAGCCCAGAGGCAGGAGGGACAACTTATAGGGAGAAATTAAGGAAAGTATTACCATGAGTCTGGAAATGGTACATAGGCCCTAGGGCTCACAATAAGAGACGGCTAAGACTTGATCACAGACTCTAGAATCTGCTTCTCTGCAGTTTGGCTCATTTTCTTCTTTTCTTTGTATTATTTTCTCCTCTATAGGCCCAGTGTATTCTCACCATGCCATGCTTCTTGCTACAATGCATAAAACCTTCTTTTTAAAATAAAGTTTCCTTAAGTATATGAAAGTGAAAAACCAACACAACCTCCCCAAGTCCTTACAATTTCTGAAAAACACCTAATCATCTTTTCGATGTTGGTCAATTTCTTTCTTCCATGAAACTTCCTCAGATCAGCATCCTTGTCATAATTTCTCCCTTTCCCCTTTCAGAACAAAGAACAGGTTTGATTCTTTTTTGTTTTGTTTTGTTTTATTTTTTTAATTAGTGAATCACCATGAGGGTACAGTTACAGATTTACATATTTTCATGCTTGTGTTTGGGTCATACAAACCCATCCCAGGTTTGATTCTTTATCTGGTTTAGTTTCAGAATTCCACTGCAGATATCCACTATAGACAATATTTTAGGGCACTATATTGACCAATGTGACAACGAGAAAATCCCAAACTCTTAGTTGCTAGTTTCAAATTTCACTGTATCACTGTATCACTGTCATCCTGTTATTCATCGATTTGCTCGAGCGAGTGCCAGTAACATCTTCATTTGTCCTTGCCGAATGAAAGTGTAGCCCAATGGCCTCTGCTTGCTCCAGAAACATGAAGAGCATGTTGTTGTTACTGTTTTTGGCATATTAAATACACCACGGGCAGCTTGCCAGGCTCTGTCATACGGGAAAAAACTTAAGATAAAAACAAAGAGAAAAAATCGCTCTCTTTCGGGAGCTTTGTTTTAGTCTCTGGATCTTGGCTATGGATGTGATTACATGGCGCCAGGGGACATTTTTGGGTGTGACTGCCAAGCTACTGAAAAACTGAGGACCTGGGTGGAGGAGGCCCAGTCCTGATCCAAGCAGGCTTGGAGATCTCAGCCACAGGTCCCGTGTACCTGGGTTTCTCTGTTGGTTCCTTCATGGGTGAGACTCGTCCGAGCATGTGGAGAGTAGCCTTGAGCATGTTCAAATTTCAAACTACTTTAAATATCATATATATATGTGTGTGTATATATATTAGCTCTGTTCTCTGGATTCTGGGTACTGCAACAAACAGATTTTTTTAACTTTTAAAGGCTTTATATAGCTTATAATCTGAGTTATTAATTTAAAATAAAACTAACATGCCAACCCTGTGATGATAACTTTAAGATTCTTTAAGTATTTTTCCTTATATTTTCACCTGTATGTATAAATTACAAACTTTCTACTGGACATCTCATTGAAAAGACAGGATAGGGGCTGGAGCAATATCACAGCAGGTAGGGCGTTTGCCTTGCACGCGGCCAACCCTGGTTCGATTCCCAGCATTCCATATGGTCCCCCGAGCACCACCAGGGGTAATTCCTGAGTGCAGAGCCAGGAGTAACCCCTCTGTGCATCGCCAGGTGTGACCCAAAAAGAAAAAAAAAGACAGGATATTATACTCACACATACAAAATTAATACCATTCATCTCATTTGCAAGCCTTGAGCCTCCGATTCACATTGTAAATTAGAGCTCATGACTCATATTCAACGCCCCACCAGATTCTATATTGCAACACAACCATAGGCATTTATCTACATGTTTTCTTTGGTTTCTTTTGTGCCATGGTGGCAGAGTTAAGAAGCTGAGATAAAGATCTTGTGGTCCATAAGGTGTAAAATATACATTGTATATGGACCAGAGAGTTAGTTGGATAGGATTGAAAGCATGCCTTGCATGCTGAAGGTTCTAGATTCTCAATCCTTGGTACCACATCATGGTCTCCTCAGAAGTGCCTCCCCCAAATAAGTCAGGTGTAAATCCTGAGAAGCACAGGTGTGGCCTCAAACATATTTATATAAGCCAAACTTTATAGACAAATTTTGCTTTTGCTGGCACCTACTTTAAGCTTCCAGAAATAAGTATGGGTCAAGTTTGATGACTTATTTTCTTTTTCTCTCACTTTATCTGTTCCCTTATTTTATTTATTTTTCATAATTAATTTATTGAAGCAAAATTAGCTTACAAGAGTGTAAGATTTTAATATGTTTCTATGTTTAGGGGTTGATGTTACTACACTATGCCTACTACCAAAGTGCCTATAACACTGTACCATAGTCCATAACACCCTTTTCTTCCTCTACTCCCACTTCTTAGGAACTCTTAATTCTATTGCCACTGTGTGCAGGTCTGTTTTCACTGGGTATTATTCCCCTTGATTTCTTTATGGACCATCAATAAGTGAGATCATTCAGTATTTCTCTTTCTCCTGCTGACTTATTTTGCTAAGTAGAACACTTCAGTTCCATCAATTGTATGGCAATAAGCATATTTTCTTATAAGTGAATAGAATAACATTGTGAATGTGTAACACAACCTATTTTATTTTATTTTATTTTATTTGGCTATATCTAGATGTTTTCAGGACTTACTCCTGGTTCTGTGTTCACTGATGGTGATGCTTAGGGAACCATGTGTGGTGCCAGGAATCTAACCATGGTTGACTGCATGCAATGCAAGTGCATCACCTGCTGTATTCTCTTCTCAGTCCCCATGACACAACTTTTTAATATACTCATCTGTTCTTGCATATATAGGTTGTTTCTAGAGCTTAGTGATTATAAATAGTATTGCAAGGAATTTAGGTGTGCATTCATCTTTGCAGATTAACATTTTTTGGTTTCTTGGGGTAAATTCCCAGGAAAGAACTCAATGGATCATTAGTTCTAATTTATTGAGAGTCACCCATTTCTATAGAGCTGAACCATACAACAATACCATCAACAATGAATGAGAATACCTTTTTTACTACATTCTCACTAGCACTGCTGTTTCTAGACTTTGTAATGTAGGTTATTCTGGCTAGCACAAGGTGATGACTTGTTGTTTTGATTGACATTTCTCATGTAATCCATAATAATGAGCATTGTTTTCAAGTGTCCTTGGCCATCTGTCTCCTCTGGAGAAATGTCTATTTGGGTTTTCTCCACATTTTCATGTGCTCTCTGGTTCTTTGTGTTACCGTTACATATGTCTCTCATTCTGCTCTCTAATCTCACAGACACTGGCACAATTCAGCACCCTGCAGACCTTTAGCGAGGCACTTAGAGGTCCCTCTGTAGATCTATCTGGCTTCCTTCTCTACATCTAAAATTCAAAACCAAAACCAAATAAACAAAACCACAACCCAGTCAGACATATGCTGAAGTTTTCTGAATATGGCTCTAAAACTCAAGAATAAGACTTAGGACCACCTCTCCAGGTAAGCTCCTTAGACTAGCAAAGATGCTAATGGAAGGTGATAAGCAGTAGTTGCAGTTCTGAGACCAGCTGTAATCATGGATGCTGCATGAACAACTTTCTTTAAGGCAGTTCTTCCTGGCAAAGAGACCAAACACAATACTGGCAATGTTCTTCTTTGGTGGGGAACAAACAGATGTGAACAATGCAAGGAGCTAATTTTAGAGGGAAACACTCAGATGCTTTCTTCAGCACAAAGACCCTGTGAGTAGTATTGCCTGATGATTGCTACAAGCTTAAGCCCTCCCTGAGCAGAATACTTGTCACCCTCTTATTTCAGCTAAGGACACATCTAAACTAAACCAGACAAGGGCTCACTATGGGAGTGGCTGAGGTCTCTCCTGGAAACACATTCCAAAAAGTCTTCTCCCTCACCCTCTTAGAGAGACTGTGTCTGAAGACACTCCAAAATAAGCCACAAACTTTCACTCCAAAGTGTGATTCTCTGAAATCCTAACCCCTGACGTCCAATGGTGACAACATTTTCCATGTTGACAACTAGAGGGATATCATTTCAAGTCTTTGAAATCAAGTTATCACATTTTTTAAATTAATGAATTTAATTAATGAATTATGAATTTAATTAATGAATTTAAATTAATGAATATATATTTTTAATCTTTTTTAAGTTCAGATCAAACAGTGTTTGCTACTTATTGGTGCCTCCCTCTTCCTAGTTATCTAGGATAACTAGCAGATACCTAGCTATCTGCTATCTGCTGACTCATGGCTTCTTTTCACGCACATCATTTAGGATTCTTAGTCTCATTTGAGTCAGAAAATTGGGTTCAAACTCCAGTATAGAGACCTTCAAAAATGATATTTTAATCATATAACTCCATTTCTATTACTCTAGTTGTATACATGCTCTATTTCATGTGGCCACTTTTTAATCTTCCAGATTTTTATCATTTTAATTATTAAAATATGAATAAATAACTTTGGTTCAATCAGTTAGCCCAACTGTGTGAGACGAAAGCAATGTAACATTACAAAGGCTGCCAACCAAATAAAATTTCCCAGGATTTGCAAGTGCAGTTAAAAGGTTAAAGTTTTGAGTTATGGTCACTTTCTTGCAACAGTCAGTGATGAAGAGAAATAGAGTCTGAAATTGTGTCCCTGTTGTGCATTCAATCCTCATATCCTGTTATGGGAAAAAGTAAACTTGCGGGTAAAATTTCATGGGTGGCATGTGACCCAAATATTGGCTGTAAGGCAGCATAAAATTTACTCAGACTTCTTGCATCAGACCTCTTGCATCTACATCTAAATTTAAGGATATGGATCTGAGTTACATACTCTGTCTGTTAATTTCCTCCCATATGCAAACAATAAAAATTTCTATTCCTTTCATAAAATTTTGGGTATAATCAAAGATTTAGAACTTTATTGCTGTCTTGCTCATAAATATTGGCTGCCTTGCTTGCTTGACCTTCTGGGTTATAAATTTTCCGTGGTCAGGAACTGTGGCTTACTTTTTTGTGTGTCCTGAAGTCGCCTGCACAGGAATCTATAGGCAGTGTGTTACCAGTCTGTAATGCTAAGTTTGACTTGGACTGGGAGAACAACCAGGACTCAAACGGCTAAAACTGAAAGTGCAGCTCTGAGTGGCAGGAAATAATTTACTTATGAAGACCTACATAGGGCAACACACAAAACTGCAATAATAAAAGTGAGAAAATTTATGAATTTAAATATAACATATTTCCTATTTTGTAAAATACTTACATCTGGTTAGAAAGTTAATTGCTCAAAATTAACTAAGGAACCTCACTTGTTAAGAAAATAAAAGCACCTATTTTTAAGAGATAACTTCAGATGCTTCTCAATATTATCCGATAAGCTTCCCTTTGCTTTAGAAATTTTTTCAGTAGGAAGTAAAATATCTCTCTCTTAAGGAAAATATTGTTTTTCTTCTTTAAGTAAATAACTGCAGACTAATTCCTTAAACCTTAAAATTCTACATATGCACAAAATATACTACTACTCTTGTCTGGGAAACTTCTTGACTAATTAACCGTTGTAAGTATTGAGTAAATATTTTTTTTAAATACTGTAAGGTTCCCTGGAAGCGTTTTAGATCATACTATGATAAACTGTGTTTTTGCTTTCTTGGTTCCAGCTTTGTTTCTACCTCTATTGGTTCTTTGCTTTGATAAATAGCAAATACAACTCTATAATGAATGGAATGAACTGCAAACTTTGGAGACACCAGATTGGTTTCCTGGGTATGAGAGTTCTTCATTAGCATAGGACTTCATGCTTAAAAAAGATATGGAGCATAGAAGACTTGAATAAAAATTTGGGATTGGAAAGGGCTTGTGCTTCTCACAAAAAGAGACATCTTACATTTTAATATTAGTGTTTCTGTTTTTAAATGTCTTTTCCAGGGACTGGAGCAATAGAAAAGTGGGTAGGGTTATTTGCCTTGCACATAGCTGACCCAGTTTCAGTACTGGCACCTCATATATGCCCTGGAGCCTCGCCAGAAGTCATCCCTGAGCTCAGAGCCAGGAGTAAGTCCTGAGCACTGCCAGGAACAGCCTCCAAATCAAAAGACTAAATGTCCTCTCCATAGTTATATTTTTAGAATCATATAGATGAAGTCTAAGTAATTCAGAATGGTACATTTGCAAGGATTTTCAAAGTTAAAAACTGTTTCTTTACATACTTATTTAATTAATTTATTTATTTTGGTTTCTGGGCCAAAACTCAGCCATGCATGGAGCTTACTCTTGGCTCTGTGCTCAGGAATCACACTCCTGGTGTGAGTACCGCATGTACTGCTTAGAGTACCGCGTGTGGTACCTGGGATCAAGCCAGGGTTGGCTGGAAGCAAGGCAAGTACCTTAACCCCTGTAATATCTCTCCAACCCTCTTATTTAATTTTAATCCAACTTGTTGAAGTATGACTGATATAAAGAGATATGTACAAATTTAATGATTACCACATGATAAGTGACTCTTCATGAAGTCACCACCATGATCTATGCCAGTAACATACCCACCATCACCAAAGCTCTTATCCTTTCCTCTCATTATTTAATTTTAATAGAACACAATATAAGATCTAATCTGTTAGCAAAAAAATTTAAATATGCAATTCAGAATTGATCATTACAATAATCACTAAGTATAATATCTGTACCTTATTTAGTTTGCATAATCGAAACAGGACTCTTTGACTAATACCTTTACAATTTCTCTTCCCCAATTTCTGGGTACTACTTCTTTACTATCTACCTTTATCATTCTGAATATTTTGAATTCTGTAATAGTATCATTACAAATTTTTCTTCTGTTTGGCTTATTTCACTGAGGATAACATCCCCAGGTCTCCAATTCTGTTATCTTATATAACAATATATCCTGTTCAAAAGATGTTTTTATCATAGCACTGTAGCACTATCATCCCACTGTTCATCAAGTTGCTCAAGCGGGCACCAGTAACGTCTCCATTGTAAGACTTGTTGTTACTGTTTTGGGCATATTAAATATGTCATGGGAAGCATGCCAGGCTCTGCCATGCAGGTGGGATACTCTCAGTAGCTTGCCGGGCTCTTCGAAAGGGATAGAGGAATCAAACCTGTGTTGGCCGCATGCAAGGCAAACACCCTACCTACCCGCTGTGCTATTGCTCCAACTATTTATCCAGCTCCAGTTTTTATCATAAAACATGTAAAATTGGATCAACTATTTAATGATTTTCTGAATTATTTTGTTTGGGAGCCTCACCTGGTGATGCTCAGGCTTTAGACCTGGCTCTGAGATCAAGGATTACTACTGATGGTGTGTCATATGGGGTGTCAGAGATCAAATCTGGGTTGGCTGCATGCAAAACAAATATCCTACCTTCTGTACTATTGCTCTGGTCCCTGATTGTCTTACTTTTATTCTTTACTCAGATATTTTAGTGTAACAGATTTATTGTAAAAGTTGAATCACCTTTGCAAGAGTTTAAGAAAGATATAAATTAACTTTTATTTTATTTTTTTAATTTATTTTTTTATTGAATCACCATGTTGAAAGTTACAAAGCTTTCAGGCTTAAGTCTCAGTTACATAATGCTCAAACACCCATCCCTTCGCCAGTGCACATATTCCACCACCAAGAACCACAGTAAACCCCCCTCCCCCCACCCCCCAGCCCCCCACCCCTCCTGTGTAGTTGATAAATTTCACTTTACTTTCTCTTTACTTTGATTACATACGAACAAAAAAACTCACTATTATTGTTTGGAGTTCTCCCCCCACCCCAGAGTCGGACCTGCTGGAAAGGAAGCATTTGATAATTTGTTTTCCATTGCTGAGAATGAGGAGATATGAGGTCGTGTAGCCACAATAGCGGCCGTGAGGTTCTAGATTTCTGTATTTTAGTATTTTAGTGACTAAGTCCAGAGGGCTTTCTGCCAGAGGTTGCATCATTACTAGCTCGTACCTCTCTGCTACTTTATATTCCACATATGAGTGCAATCTTTCTGTGTCTCTCTCTTTCTGACTCATTTCGCTCAACATGATATTTTCCATGTTGATCCACTTATATGCAAATTTCATGACTTCATGCTTTCTAACAGCTGCATAGTATTCCATTGTGTAATGTGAGGTAGAATTCATCTATGAAGCCCTAAGGTCTTGGGATACTTTTGCTGTTACTAAGAGGTTTTTTTTAAAACTAATCAAATATACATATTCTTAATTAGCCTGCTCAGGCTTAGAAACATGGATAGTTATTTCATTCAATCTTGGTAGATAGTATTTTTCTTGGAATTCATCCTTTCCTTCTAGTTTATTCATTTTTCAGATAAATGTTCATAGTATTCCTTTGTGGTCTGGAAAGCTTTTTATTTAGTTGTTTGTAATCTCCACAAATTTTTTATTTAATTGTAATATCACCTTTCATCTATATTACCTGAATCTTCTCTGTTAGTTTTGTGCAGTTGTTTTAAATTGTCTTTTTCTAAATTTATAAACCATTGTTTACAAAATTGTTTATATTACAGTGATATCAGTTATTCAGGCATTTAATGTTCCAACATCAACCCAGTATAATATACATCACCAGTATAATTTTTCCCCCACTAACGGACCAAATTTCCCACTCACATGGTAGCCTGCTCCTTTAGCAAGCATAAGCAAGTTAACAAAATGGGAAAAGGAATTATCAAAATAGAACAATAAAAGTCAATTTGTGATCATTGTTATACCTCACAGTGATGTTTATTATAGTTCTATCTGAGGATATACTGAGCTAGTTGATGTTGGCTGAGCCTTTTGAAGATATTTTTATATTTGTTTTTATATTTTGGACTGGAGCGATAGCACAGTGGGTAGGGCATTTGCCTTGCACACGGCCAACCCGGGATCAATTCCTCCATCCCTCTCGGAGAGCCTGGAAAGCTATCAAGAGTATCCCACCCGCATGGCAGAGCCTGGCAAGCTACCCATGACATATTTGATATGCTAAAAATAGTAACAACAAGTCTCACAAAGGAAACGTTACTGGTGCCCACTGGAGCAAATCGATGAACAATGGGAGGACAGTGCTACCACTGTATATACAGTTTTTATATTTTATAAACTAACCCTTAATTTTATTTTTTCCTAATAGTTGTTTATACTGTAGTTTATATATTGCTGCTCTAATCTTTTAATTTCATTCCTTCTACTAACTTTAGGCTTTTCTTTTACTTTTTTTTTTGTGGTGCTTGAGTGTAAATTAAGGCTGTTTGAAATATTTCTTCTTTTTATTTGGGGGGTTGAGTCACATCTGGCAAGCATGCTAGACAGATATACCTGGCTCTGTGCTTTTGGGTCAATCCCAGGGATGCTTAGGAACATGTGGTGTCAGGGCCTGAACCCGGTCTTCCTAATGTAAAGCATGTGCTCAGCCTCTGTGCTATCTCTAGGGTCCTTTCTCTTTTATTATGTTGGCGGTAATCACAAAATCTCTCCCTTTTAGCATTGTTTTGTATCTCATAAATCTTGATATATTGTTTTAATTTTAAATTGTCATTATATATTTTCTCATTCATTTTTTTTCTTTTAGATACAATGCCTTTTCAACAGTATATTTTTTAATTTCCATGCGTTTGTGAATTTTACCCTTTTCTTTTTGTTACTGATTTCCAACTCCAACTCACATCACTGTTTTTAGAAAGGTTACTTGGTATGATTTCCACCTGTTTAAATACCTTAAGTTTTATGATTTAAATGTGATGTGCCTGCAAAGTGTTTCATTTGACTTGAGAATAATGTATATATTCTGCTGCTGTTAGAAGGAAACCATATGTCTGTTAGGTCCATTTGATTTATTGTATTGTTCATTTCAGATGTTTCCTTATGAATTTTTTGCCTGGGTGATCCATTATTCAAATGAGGGGTATTGAAGTTACCTGTTATTTTTATTATGTTTCTATTTTCCTCCCAACACTTTGAATATAGTACATCTTACTTTATTCATTATCATCAAGGTTTTTGCCTATGTTTTACGAAATTTCCTTTGTATGTTAATGATCACTTTTCTCTTTCTACTTTCAAACCTTATTTTATTGATTGTTATCTTTAACTTTTGACACTTTATTATGTGTATTTGTGTAGACTTCAAGATTCTATCTATTGGAAACTTAGACTTCAGTATCTGGACAAGCAAATTTGGGAACTTTTCAGTAGTTATTACTTTTAAGGACTGGAGCAATAGCACAGTGGTTAGGGCATTTGCCTTGCACATGGTTGACCCGGGTTCAATTTCTCTGTCCCTCTCGGAGAGCCCGGCAAGCTACCAACAGTATCCCACCAGCATGGCAGAGCCTGCCAAGCTACCTGTGGCAAATTCGACATGCCAAAAATAGTAACAAGTCTCATAATGGAGACATTACTGGTGTCCGCTCGAGCAAATCTATGAACAACAGGATGATAGTTCTACAATGCATTCCTTTTAATAAGTATTTTGCTACTTGTCTCTTCTGTTTCAGAGACCTCCATAATGCATAAGTTGGTTCCTTTAATTGTACCCAATAAACGCAGTAGACTTCAACACAGTGCACCTAAACTTTCCTTTCTCTTCTTTCTGTTCCTTGAAAAGACACCATATTTCACCGCACAATCATCACCTTGTGAGGGTTTTTGTCAGTAATACTGGTTCAATTTTATAAAAAAAAAGGCAGAAATAATCATCATATTCTAATTTTCTGCACAAAATTTTGATATGAAGTCTTTGATTAAATGTGGCAAAATTCAGTAATTAAAATCACTTTTTTTCAGTTTGCTACTTTTTCTTTTGTTCAATAGCAAAACTATTTTTGAAACTTGAAGTTCTCAGGTTCAGTAACTGTATTATTTAATAATTTTATTCAGTTCTTATGGCTTCTATCACTGTTAAACTTTCCACTTAATGTAATTTTACTCATATTTTTACCTCTGCTCTTTTGTAGACCAATGAGTTTCTTTAAAATTATTAGTTGTAATCTTTGTCAGAAAGTCATAGATATTCCTTGTCTTCGAATTTCAAATATTGTTTTTTAGTATTGCCCTTCCCATATGACTCATCTTTCTTACCTACAATTTATCCATCATTCTTATCCCTATTTTGTTCAGACACAGACTATTTTTATTTGCTAATAGATTATACAAAATTATGCGAAACATTATGTAATATTTTTGCTATGTCTGGTATTTTACACACACATTACTTACATACATTCTACCAGGTAGATACAGCTATTATTTTCACAAAATTTGGGGGACCCTCTGCGCCTAAAGACTTTGATTCCAGAGACCTAACACTTTCGGGCATCCAGCACAGCTTCAATAACAATGCACTGGGACTGCGAACTGGGCTTCAACTCTGTGCTGCCCGGGGGTGGATTTTTTTCCTCCCCACCCTGTCTTCTTGCACGGGAAACGGCGGCGGCAGCAACCGCATGGCAGGCGCCATCCTAAGAATCCTAACCCAGAGGTACTCGATTTCTACACTTGGGGCTCCCAGGGACTCACGGGAAGAGGGTGTAACCGGCACGCCCTCGGCCCAGATAAATTCGGAGCTGCTGAGCGTGAAGCGGACCCTCTGCGCCTAAAGACTTTGATTCCAGAGACCTAACACTTTCGGGCATCCAGCACAGCTTCTAATAACAATGCACTGGGACGGCGAACTGGGCTATGCAATTTCTGGTAGAATTTTCCCTGGACTTTATATAAAAATCCAAAACCGCGCGGACGCTACCGTGTCTGCGCAACTTAACATCTATTATTGTCAGCTATGTGAAACAGTTCCTTTTGAACAGGTCTGACTTGGGGGGAAACTCCAAATAATAACAGTAAGTTTTTGTTGAAATATTGAAGGTTATTAATGTAGCAGCCACCTCTTTGGACTGTGAACTAAGCAAAAGCCCCACGCCGGCCATTGCGGCGTGGCGTACATCATACTATGAGGCGCGGGATGGGGCATGCGGGTGAAAAAAAATAAAAGGGAAAAGGAAAAAGAAAAAAAAGAGTTATGTACTTGTAGCAGTGGGCTTCCATATCTCTTCATTCCCAGCAATGGAAAACTAATTATCAAATGCTTCCTTGGTAGTAGGTCTGTCTCTCTTGGGTGGAAACTCCAACAACTATAGTGAGTTGTGTGTTGAAATATGGAATGTAATCAAGGTAAAGAGAAAATGAAGTGAAATTCATTAGTTATACAGTAGGGGATAGGGGTGGGGGCGGGGGGTATACTGGGGTTTTTGGTGGTGGAATATGGGCACTGGTGAAGGAATGGGTGTTTGAATATTGTATAACTGAGACATAAACCTGAGAACTTTGTAACTTTCCACATGGTGATTTAATAAAACAGCTGCATAGTATTCCATTGTGTATATATATTTCTTATAGTTCAAATAAATATGGTTTGAGAACTTCATAGAAGGTAGGGACATATAGGAAAAATCATTTGGTGTGAGTAACACAGTGGGAAATTAGCATCATATGAATTACATATTCTTTGGAAGACATGAATTTTTTAATTTGTGAAAATCTGACAGGAAAGTTTTGCTGTTTCCTAAATTAATTTTTACAAGGAAAACTAGTAATATTTGATCACATATATTATTCTTTGAGGTAGTTATCTCATGCTCATGCCCAGTGACATTTTCTGGTTCTGTTGGCCTTTGTGTAAAAGAAGAGCAAGTCACTATAACATGATATATTAACACACCTTTAAGAGATTCTTGTGAAATATTTAGGTAATCTCCTAAACCAAGGAAGGGCTACTCACATGTTATTCATGTTAATAAGAGCATTAAAGTTGAAAAATTCTTCAGGATACAGCTATATGCATTATAAATTATATATAATAAAAGGAGAAAACTTAGTTCAGTTTCTGAAGAAATTCATATGGCTCAGAAATGCATTTTCAAATTTTAGAAAATACATAAAGTATTTGTTATGCTAAGGCTTGGAGGATGATCAATGGTATAAGAAAGGAAAAAGGAGGAACACTTTTTTTAAGCTATTTTTATTTTTAAATGAGCAAATTCTTCTTCTTCTGCCAGAAACCATGATCATTACAGTCTGGAGATATGCAGGTTTACATGTAAGAAATAAAGCAGATTCTGTTGCAATATACCAGAGAAATACCAGAAGGAATCCTTTCTGCTGTAAGCAATAAAGAGTATCTATTCTTTACTACAAGTTGTTAGGAATGATGAAATCATGCAATTCACAGCAACATGGATGGGGCTGGAAGGCATCATGTTTAATGAAGTAACCAGAAGAAGGATAAACACAGGATGGTTTTACTCATATATGGTTGTTAGAATAACTGGATGAGGGAATGCGGTGTTTCAAAGGAGTGACTCTGTGGTCAACCTTGGTACTAGCGTTTTGGGAGGAGAGGGAAAGAAAGAGTGGAGATGAGAGGAAGAGATAGATGAGAAGCAACAGAGGCCAGGAGAGAAGAGCCAGGCACAAAGGTGGTGTTAAGGAATGATAGAGCCAAATACCCAAACCACAGAGTCAACAATACTGAAATCAAGGGACCCAACTTTTAACAACTAAACTTAGAAAGGTGCCCATCAAGAGGGCAGGTTGCATTGGGCGGGGGAGGGTTTATATGAGAGGGAACCTGGGAATACCGATGAAGGTAAATTGACACTGAATGTGTTGGGATTGGTGCAATCCAAATGTGTATAAAACTTAACTATGAATAACTTTGCAAATCACAGTGCTTTAATAAAGAAATTGGGGGGGAGGGTATCCATTCTTTTTTATTGTAGTTTTAGTCTAATTAACATGATTCCATCCTCTTCTTCATAGCTCATATATCAAAACTCTAAAGGTGTGGCACACAAAGGGATCACTTAAATTGCTCTGTACTGGAATATAACAATCCACTGATCTCCAACTAGATTGTAATCCAGTGCTTCAGAGAAGTGTTTGTCAAAGTTAGTTCAAAAATCACTATTAGTGGGGCCAGAGAGAGAGAGGATAGCAGGTAGAGTGCTCGCCTTCCACTTAGCCAGTCCGGGTTCAATCCCTGGCATCCACACATTCCCAAGTACCACCAACAGTGACTACTGAGTGTAGAGCCAGGAGTAAACCCTGATCATCACTGGGTATGGCTCCAAAACAAAAATATATTAAGATTAAGGCACAGCTTGAAGACAAGGAGATTCATAGCAAGCAGACATAAAACAGGCAGGCTTACCCTAGTCTGTAAGCAAGAGTAAGGGGCAAGGAATATGGGTCAGTGAAGGGCATTTACAAAAGGGCAAAGAGGTCTCTCTAGGAGCTCTAAGGTCTGATCAGTGCAATAGGATGTCATACTTTTTGCTCATTTCAAGTTAAGCCTTACGATAAACTGATGAATTTTGTGTGATATCTTTGTCATTCTCATAATCAAAGCCCTGAACTGAGAAATAAAGTGATTCAGAGTAGTTCATAAACAGGAAAAACTAAAAGAACACTCAGAGTGAAAAGAGGGTGAAATACACAAAAGAGAGCTTGATTTTAGGGAGAATACTTCTAGTCTGAAGGAGGCTCTAAGAGGACACAATCAAGAACTTAAGGACTATTGTCTGATGATTTACCATTGAGCACTCAGATTCTTTCTCCAATTGCCATATCTCATTTTTAAAGTATTATTTCTTTCTTTGATCTTCATTAAATTTCCAAACTGGGAATCAAGAAATAAGTCAAATTTCCAATTGTGTTGCTATGCTATTTTTTTTAAACTTCATTTTGACCAACCTGTTCTTACCAATTGTTTTTTCATCATCATCTCTCTCTCTCTTTCTCTTTCTCTCTCTCTCTCTCTCTCTCTCACACACACACACATACACACACACTTCAAAATTTTTTCTACTGCAGAAGCAAGGGATCCTAGAAGAGACAAATTCTTAAGTCATAGAATTTGGTACTAGAGCATTAATGTTTAGAATTTTCTTTTTCTTCTTTGTAATTGAGATACTTCTATCAGTATTTGACTTTATCTTGGGACATCAAAACTTTGCCTGACTTATTACACTGTGACACCTGAGAGAAATGGAGAGACTTATCAGCCTAAGAATTTATGGAAAGAGAGAATTCTGCCTGGTGATACAAACTTAGAAAAATGAGGCCTTTTTTCTTTCTTTCTTTCTTTCTTTTTTTGGTTAAGTTGTCAATAAACAGGAGGTCTACCTTAGGATTTGTCTGCATGAACAATTTGGTATGTTTTCACCTCTTTATTTTACTCTTTATTGAATTCAGCAAAAACATGCATTATTTTAGGCTGTGCGCTAGTATAATTCTGTCAATAGCAGCACTTGACCACTTTGGGTTCTCAACTCTTCTTTAATTTTTTATTAAGATGCCATGATTTATGAAACTGTTCATAATAGAGTTATTTCAGGAACATAATGTTCCAACACCAATCCAAACACCAATGTCCCCTTCCCTTTACCAGTGTCCCCAGTATCCTTGTTCCCCTCCCCACTGCCCACTTGCCAGGGATAAAACAATTGTATTTCATATTACTTGTTCCAACAAAACTTTTAAAAATAGCAAATGGAATTGTCAGAAAATAAATCAGCAAAAGACAATTTGTAGTGATTGATTGCTCTATGATTTTAACCTATGAATCACGAAATCCCCGTTAATAAAAATTCAAATAACTTAATACAATATAATATATAGCCTATTTTTATTTACTTAACTAATTTTTCAACTGTGGCATCTAAAATATATGGAATTCAATTTTATTTTGTAGTTTGTTGTTAAATAGCAATAGTCATCATACATTCTCTACCATAAATGAAGCTGTTGTTTTTTGCCCCCTTGTCTGACATATTAAAATTTTACTTCATATTACTTAGTTCAGAAACACAACCTTAAAAGAATAGCAAGTAGAATTATCTGAAAATAAATCAATAAAAATAAATTTGTAATAATTGTTTCATGTTTTCCATGTTTCTTGAATCTAAAAAGATATCACAAGTCTAAATACAGCTGTTCTTTGCTGTGTCTCAAAAGGCTTAGAATAGATTTGAGAATACTGAGTCATCCATTATAGTGAGACATAGGAATTGCAGGCATCGTGTAGACCTTTTCAACACAGCTGCAAATTCTTTGAAGAGAAAACTGTATAGCTTATTGAAATGTACCATAAAGAAATAATTTTAAATCATAAAAAGTTCTGAGTATTGCCTGACCTTCTGCTTTGCTGCTCCACCATCCCAGATAAAGCTTGCCTCTGACTGACATCGCCGGGCTTGTTTTGAAAAGGAAGAACCCAAATGGAAGACAGATATACTCAACAAATTACATGCTGCTCAGTTATTCTTGCTGTCATTCTGTGAGGAATAGTGGAGAAGACAAAGAGCAACCTCTAGCTTAGTCCCTCAGTATCTTCCATGGGGTTAACCACAAAAATTCACCTCAATTTAGCAGGAACCTTAGAAAACCAAAGGGCAAACATGTAGAAACCCACCAAACTCAACGAGAGAATGAAGCAAGTTACCTGTCACTGAAGATATAACATCAGTAAATTCTCAGTGTCTTTAATGACACTATGATGAGAATATTTAATGAGTTCGAAGAAACAATAGCCACAGGTAGTCAAA
This sequence comes from Sorex araneus, assembly GCF_027595985.1. NCBI lineage: Eukaryota > Metazoa > Chordata > Mammalia > Eulipotyphla > Soricidae > Sorex > Sorex araneus. The sequence continues at coordinate 128,585,928 of NC_073302.1, read as the reverse complement.
GGTAGTCAACAAAACACAAGATAGTATAAGAGTTGGAATTAAAAAAAACTACTACTGTCAGAAATGAAGAACATGATAGGCGATATTTTTAAAATGTCAATAGAAGCTCTGAACAGAAGATTAACAGAAGCTGAGCACAAGGTCAGAAACTCCAAGATGAGAAGGAGGAAATCGCTAGGAAAAGGCAAAAAAGTAAAAAATATTCTGAAAAGTAATGAACAGCATATCAGAGAACTATGGGATGAGTTCAAGGGGAACAATATAAGAATATTTGGAGTCCCTGAAGAACAGGAAGACAGATGTGATGAAGAAACATTAGTCAAAGAAATCATTAATAAGAACTTTCCAGAGTTGAGGATTACAGGCACCAAGATCCAAGAGGCCCAAAGGATCTCAGTTGAAAATAGACCCAATTAGGAAAGCTCCAAGGCACATTATATTCAAAATGACAATATCCAAAGATGGAGACAGAATATTGAAAGCAGTGTGATCAAAAAAGGAACTCATGCAAAGGAAATCCCATGATACATACAGCAAATATATCAAATAAGACTCTCAAGCCAGAAGATGATGGAAGGATAGCACTGTAGCACTGTTGTCCTGTTGTTCATCAATTTGCTCGAGCCGGCACCAGTAATGTCTCCATTATGAGACTTGTTGTTACTGTTTTTGGCATATTGAGTATGCCATGGGTAACTTTCCAGGCTCTGCCATGTGGACGGGATACTCTCGGTAGCTTGCCAGGCTCTCTGAGAGGGATGGAGGAATAGAACCCAGGTCGGCAATGTGCAAGGCAAACACCCTACCCACTGTGCTATTGCTCCAGTCGATGGAAGGATATATTACAAAAACTCACTGTTTTGTAATATAAATGAATATAAATAAAAAATAAACACATCACCAAAAATAATATTTTCAGCTAGATTATCATTCAGATTTGAAGGAACTATACCATGAAGTTATGGACAGGCAGCAAATTATAGAATTCATAGCCTTAAAGTCAGTTTTGCAAGAAGTGTTAAAACATCTCTTTTAAAGAATAGGAGAAACTTTCCTTCATATGGTAATGAGTATGGCACTCACAACAGTGCATATGGTTGGTTTCTACATTATGGACATAATTTCACATTGTGAAATGTGAACATGTTCTAGTGTTCTCTCTTTATGACAATTGATTGTCTACTTCTTCACGTATGAGGAAGTCTAATTCTACAATGTCTACAAGTCTTGGAAAATATTAGTCACTGGATTTCTAAAGTCAAAATATAAGAATAAAAATTATCAACATCTTCAATGTGTTCAACAATAAAGAAAGGAAAAATTTGTCTGAAAGAAAAAGGGTGAGACATCTAAAAGGAAAAACACTGGCTTAAACCCAGGTATCAGAGTCTAGTTTCAAACTTAACTATCTTTTCAGACAAAGATTCCTAAAATTTCTAGAAAATTAGATAATTTTTACTCTAGAAATTAATTCACTCTATTAACTATAGTAAGTCAGCAAGTTATTGTTTGTTGGATAACATTGGGTTGTCCTTGCTCCTCCGAAGGGAGCTTAAGTTTATTGAGTTACACCCACAACAGTGCCCCTGAGGCACACCAAATTCCATCAAGCACTAATAATCCTATATTGCTTTTCTCTTTCCTTTATGTCACTTGCTTTGGTTTAGCAATGTCCTTTTTGTATAGACACGGGAATACAGTTCATGCTATGCTTTGTAATATGGAAGTTAATTGATTCCAAAATAATATTTACTCCTGGACATCCATATTTATTTGACTTAAGCCTCAGTTGCCCTTAGTTCCTAGAAATCCAAAAGCAGAGTCCCGACAGAGGGACTGGATGGACCCAGGACAATCTGTAATCTACCCTGGCATGATAAAGGGACAAGTTAAGTACCATAAGAAGTATAACAATTTATGGGGCTGGAGTGATAGCACAGCGGGTAGGGCGTTTGCCTTGCACGCGGCCGACCCGGGTTCGATCCCCAGCATCCCATATGGTCCCCTGAGCACCGCCAGGAGTGATTCCTGCGTGCAGAGCCAGGAGTAACCCCTGTGCATCGCCAGGTGTGACCCAAAAAGCAAAAAAAAAAAAAAAAGAAGTATAACAATTTAAGGGCATGGCCATGGACAAACTCTGCCATGATCCAAAAAGAAGTAACTGAATAAGAACCCTTCTAAGGTTAAAAAGACTAACCTGGCCTGAGGACTGTGGTCTGGAATATATAATGAGATCTCTCCAGGAAGAGCCAACCTTTAAGCTTAATATATCTCTTACTGCTTTCATACAAAATGACTAGAAAAATTCTAAGAAGCAAATGTACTATTGTAGGATGACATTACTTTGTCCTTTCCCTCCTTGCCACAAGTAGCTTGTCCCAGTTTTCCCCAGAGTTTAGGTTTACCCCAGTCTCACCCATCAAGGTGTTCCCGACTCTCTCCCATCCCTTTGTTTAGCTATAATCACTTCTCCATGCTCTCTTCCCCAAAAGAGTTAATCTGAGGCTTTCCCTTAATCTGACTCTGCTAATTTGTAAGGTCATAACTTCCTAGGATACTGAATTTATATTATATAAGTTAATATTGCCTTTCTCCTCTTCTTGTGCCTTTTGAATAATTTACTTTAAAGCTATGTCTGTTTTGTATAGACACAAGAAGACAATATTATGTTTTTATAACTTGGGAATTAATTGGCCTCGAATATTATTCCCTCCCGGGCATCTGCTTTCTCCACTTAAGCCTCAGTTGCCCTCAGTTCCTAGCACCCCAAAGCAGGGTCCCCGACGTGGGACAAGAAGGACTCAGGGCAAGCAGTGAGTTGTGTGCTACCCTGGCATCAAGATGGGCCTGGCCAAAGTGCCTAATTCTTAACTATAAGTTAAGAGCTTGATCATAGACAAATGCTGCCATGATCCAATAGTAATTATGAGACTGGGACCCTGCCAGGGATAGGAAAGACTGATCTGGCCTGAGCACTGTAGTCTGAGATTGAGATGGCCCCAGGAGAGCAATTCTATAAGCTTTAATGCATCTCTTATTGTGTCCATACAAAATAATTAATATTATGAATTCTTATATGTTTGCTGGCTGAGGAGAAGAGAAACACATTCATGGGACTCTGCTCTTGGGTGGATCCTCCTGCTGAAAGAGAATTAAGTCCTAGGAGAAGCATCCCCTGGAGAAAAGGACCTTACCCTATTGATGGTGACCACACCTATGTGTATGCCCCAACCCCCTCATGCTGTGGAGATTTAACTAGGCTGTAAGAGTGGGTTGGGGGGCCAGATCCACGGGGCCAGATCCACGGGGGCCAGATCCAGAGATCCAGAGAGAGACCGAGAGCGGGAGAGAAGCGGAGAGAGAGGATGAAATAAACTGATTGAGCAACCAGTCTGGCCTTCTTCCTTCCGTCGCCTGCCCTCGACTGACAGCACACAAAGGGGTTCCAGGGCACCGAACGTGGGCGGTGAGACAGAGCCGCCCGGAGAGCCCAAGAGTGCTCGCGCCCCTCGGCGAGCTTTAGTTTTTTACATACTATGATTGTTTAAATGGGTTACTAACTGAGGAAACGAGAAAGCAATACACCCTCAATGGAATCCCACCCTTGAGTGGATCTCCTAGTAATCTAGAGTGCTAAACCCTCAGATGAGATTTTGTCCTTGAGTTAATCTCCTAGAACTTCTCCTGAAGGAGTAGCTTTACCTCTGTTTGTTGTTATGCAATGTTCAACCCCATTCATGTATACCCCACCCTTCACGATTTCTATATAACTATGCTGTAAGTGGAAAGAGGAGACTAGAGAGGAATTTGAGATCTACAAGGACACTAGGATGATGGAACTATGATGACTGGGACTACGACCAAAACTATGACTGCGATTGTCCTGTAAGGGAGAGATAGAACTACGTTGGGGAGGAGAGAGAAATAAACTGACAGCCTAGGGCCCAGTTCCTGTTTCTCCATCCATCACTGTGGGCCGGCCAGGGGAATAGCTTTCGGCAGCCAAAGGCTGTCATCCCCAGCTTGTGTGCCCGCGCTTTCATTTGAAACTCACAATTGTTATGTATCACTGTATCACTGTATCACTGTCATCTCGTTCATCGATTTGCTCAAGCGGGTGCCATTAACGTCTTCATTCATCCCTGTCGTGTGTTAGTGTAGCCTGATGGTGTATTGGAGGTTCTTTCAGGATCAGGGGAATGAGTAATTGTTATTACTGTTTTTGGCATATGGAGTACACCACAGGTAGCTTGCCAGGCTCTTCTGTGCGGGCAGGATATTCTGGGTAGCTTGCCGGGCTCTCCGAGAGGGACGGAGGCTTTTGAGGCAGCCTCTAATCACCTTTATAGGTGTTCCCAGTGTACCAAATGTAAGCTTTGGTTGACTGGCATGTTGTAACGATTTGCACACTGACAAACACGCACCTGCCTACGTCTCTGGGCAGCACCTGGAACATCCGTGGCCTCATATTGATCTCCATGAGGTTGATGGCGTGCGCCCTGAGGTTGATGAGCAACTGGCAGAGCAGGACCCTATTGTGGAGGGTCTCTACCAGGTTGAACATGTGCGCCGAGTCCCAGGTCACCCAGTGGTTGGCTGACAGCACCCCACAGTGGATGAGCCACTGCTCACACTGCTGCCATGGCTCTATGTCCCACAGCACTGCGACTCAGTCCAGCCGGGGCAGGTGGCAACGCTGCACCCATGGTATCTCTGTGCCTGTTGACATCATTCTGTCCAAATCTTGCAAAACAGCCAGCGATGTCCATCAGGAATCACAAAGTAGAGTTCCAGCAGGGATCACGTGTAGAGTTCCATGCCTGACGTGCTGAGCCGCATATTGTCTACTGCAAGATGGTCAGCTGGGTTCGGGAGAGCACGAGGGGTTCGGGTGGTGTCAGCGCCATCTTGCCTCCAATCAAATATGGTGTGGTAATTATGGAAAATGAGTAGGGAGTGTCCTATGGTGTGTTGCACAGCTGCTTTTTCGATTTAGAAATATGTACACTCATATGTGAGGCTCAGCCAGAGAGTGTGGAAAGCAGCCTGAAGCGTGCAGCGGTTGGGTAATGGAGGTTGGCTGCAGGGGCTGGGTCCCTTGGGGCAGGGAGAGCCCTCACCTGCCCCCCTCTGGGGCGCCCCAAGTGAAAACAGCCTGGTGTGGAGTCCAGTGGCATGGTTATAGGGGCCTCATTTTATGCTCCCTTCTGGGAGAAGGAACTGTGAGTTCCGGACAGTGGCCGATGATGAAATTATCTGGTGCTGGCAGGAAGTGGCTAATGGGCATGATCCCTGGGCCGCCAGAGACTGGGGAGAAGGAGGTAGAGGGTCTCTGCTCCTGGATCCCTTTGAGCCCAGAGTCCAAGCTCACAAAGTTTCTCATTATCTGGGTTCCATGGGACTTTACTCCTGCTGAAGGCTCAACCTGAGAGTGTGGAAAGTGGCCTAGAACATGGCGACAGTTGGGTTGTGGAGGTTGGCTGCTGGGGCTGGTCCCTTGAGGCAGGGAAGGCTCTCACCTGTCCCCCTCTGGGGCACCCTGAGTGAAAACAGCCTGGCACAGAGTTTGGTGACATGGTTATAGGGCCTCATTTTATTCTCCCTTCTGGGAAAAGCAGCCGTGAGTTCTGGACAGTGGCTGATAAGGAGATTGTTGTGTATATGTTATGTGTATGTTTTAATGTAACATACTATAATATCATATATATTTAATATTAATATTTATATACTCTTACATCAGAAAACTAAATATTTCTATTTCCTTGCAATTTTAGGATTCCTCTGTATATGCGAAGAATATGTGCTGAGGATTTTGAGCCTTATCCATCCATCTATCTACCCATCCAGTCTCCCATTCAACCAGCCAGTCATCAAGCGAGCCAGCATCTCTCAAACTCTAAGAGTATAGGTGGTGAGATGATGAGGTTTGATATCTGAGGGGAGGGAAAATAGTAAGTCATTCCAATTCCATTTCCTTGTTATTTGTTTCTTATTTTAAGTCCCAGTTTTTATTATTTGGGGATGGATATAAAACAATGAGATATGGGAAGAAACATATACCTTATCTTTCACAATAAATAGTGAGGTACTCACTAAGTACTTTAAAAAACATGGATCCAAAATTCTATAAGCCTCTCCATAATTCTTTTTTTTAAAATTTTAATGAATCACCGTAAGATACAGTTACAGACTTACAAGCTTTCATGATACATTTCTATCAAACAATGTTTGAATAACCATCCCTCCACTAGTGCCCATTCTCTACCACCAATGTTCCCAGTGTCTCTCCCACCACCTCCACCTCTTCTCAAACCCTGCCTTTGTGGCAGACACATTCCCTCTTACTCTCTCTCTCCTTTTGGGTGTTTTGGTTTGCAATATAGGTACTAAGCAGCCATCATGTTTGGTCCATAATCTACTTTCAGAACATATTTGCCATCCATCATTTTCTTAGTGGTCTCTTCTCCATCACATCTACGTTTTCCCCCAGCAGCTGTTAGAAAAGACAAAACCATGAAATTTGCGTATAAGTGGATCAACATGGAGAGTATCATACTACGTGAAATGAGTCAGAAAGAGAACAGACATAGAATGATTCCACTCATTTGTGGATATAAAATAACACAATAGGACAATAACTCCTAAGGATAGTAGAGATAAGGGCCAGGAGGATTGCTCCATGGCTTGGGAGACGATTTCATGTAAGGATTTCGTGGGACTTCACTCATGCGTGAGACTCAACTCAAGTGTGTGGAAAGCAGCTGGGAGCATGGCAGCAGTTGGGTTGTGGAGGTCAGCTGGGGGGAAAGGCCTCTCCATAATTCTTGTCCTTTGAAGGACTCCTGAACAAGGCTTACTGCAAAAGATAACAAAATTCTTATGACTTTCGTTTAAAATTCACTATGTTTGGGCAGTGGATAACAATAGGGAGAAAGAGGAAGAAGAGAATTAGAAGGAGATATTGAGAAAAACGTCCTAAAATGGCACATGAATAGTCAAAGAAAGAAAACAGCTTAAGTCTCCTGGCAAGAAATCATAGCGGACATACATATTACAGCTTCAAAGTCTTTATTTCAAATCCAAGTCTCTTCACTTTTAAGAGTAAAAAAAAATTCTGTACTCCTGACATAAATCATTAGTAATCCATTTGTTAGTCTTCCTTTTTTCTAGGTTTAAATTATCGTCAAAGAGAGGGCAGTATTTATGGCTGACTTTGTCACTGTGGGTACTTATGTAACCTCAGCCTCAAGGGAGGCTGGGACTTCAGAGGCAAGTTGGCACAACAAAGAGTATGTGTTAAGACAAACTGACACAAGAGAACTAAAGAGAAACAGAAACCAGGATACTTGTGGTTGTCATTGCAAAGGCATTTAGCTTATAGGTCATTTTTATTGCTGCTAACAATCAGTTAGAATCATCTGCTGATGGGAACCTTAAGGTCAAAGTGCTGCCATTCAATTTTATTATTATTTCCTATATGTAGTTGAATGGATGAGTTTCATTAGGTCTTTCAGTACGTATTTCTTTTGGATGCATTATAGTACAGGAGTCAACATCATTTTGGCAGTTAGTCTAAGTCTGTAAAAATTGTGAGACAGGGTTAAATGAAATACACTTTAAGTTTAAAAGCTGCACCTAGTTACCCAAAAAGATGTCCCCAAAGATCCGTTTTCTCATAGCAAGAAATATCTTTCAGGAGGGGAATGGGCATAGCAATAACACAGTAGGTAGGGCATTTGCTTGCTTGTGGCCAACCCAGGTTTGATCCCCGGCATCCTATATGGTCCCCTGAGCACCCTGAGTGTCAAGTCAGGAGCAACCCCTGAGCATCGCCAGGTGTGGTCCCACTCCCCCCAAAAGAAGTATCTCTTTTAAGTTAGTAGACAATGATACTAATTGCTAGTTTATCACAGAGTGAAGTTAGCACTTAGGTAAAATTTGCTCACTTAATAGAATCCTGTGATCATAAGATATTTCTGGTTATAAAAACCAGACCTATGTTGTTATAGCAAGGACATAAAAGGACACATCTATATAGCAAGGCTATATAGATAGACGCCTTGCTACTATAAAGCTAGCAAACAAGTCAGAAAGATAGTAAAGGGGTTAAGTGCTTGCACCTGAGCAGTGCTGGATAAGATCCCTGAGCATAGAGCCAGGAGTAAGCACTGAGCACCACCAGGTACGAACACAAAACTAAAATAAAGTACACCAAACTCCTATTTTCAGAGGTAAAAATATACAACGAAGAATTTATTTTATTTTTTTAATTAAATCACTGTGAGTTATAAAGCTGTCATTATTTAACCAGTCATCTGTTTTTCTGGCACTCTGGTTTTTTCCAGATTCTGGCTATTGTAAACAGTGCTGCAATGAACATAGAAATACAGATGCCATCTCTACTATACCTTTTTGCCTCTCCGGGATACATTCCCAGGAGTGGTATTGCTGGGTCAAATGGAAGCTCAATTTCTAATTTTTTGAGAATTGTCCATGTTGTCTTCCAAAAGGGCTGAACCAGTCAGCATTCCCACCAGCAGTGAAGAAGAGTTCCTTTCTCCCCGCATCCACGCCAACACCGGTTGCTTTTGTTTTTGGTTTTGTGGGCCAGTCTCTGTGGTGTGAGATGATATCTCATGGTTGTTTTGATCTGCATTTCCCTGATGATTAGTGATGTGGAACATTTTCTCATGTGCCTCTGAGCCATTCGGATTTCTTCTTTAGGAAAGTTTCTGTTCATTTCATCACCCCATTTTTTGATCGGGTTGGCAGTTTTCTTCTTGTGGAGTTCAACCAGTGCATTGTATATCCTTGTTATCAACCCTTTATCGGATGGGTACTGCATAAATATCCTTTCCCATTCTGTAGATTGTCTTTGTACTTTGGTCACTGTTTCTCTTGAGGTGCAGAAGTTTCTTAGTTTGAGATAGTCCCATTCATTTATCTCTGTTTTCACTTGCTTGGCCAGTGGTGTGTCAGCTTTGAAGATACCTTTGGCTTCAATGTCGTGGAGGGTTTTGCCGACCTTGTCTTCAATGTACCTTAGGGATTCTGGTCTGATGTTGAGGTCCTTAATCCATTTTGATCTGACTTTTGTACATGGTGATAGGTGAAGGTCTAAGCCCATTTTTTTGCATGTAGCTGTCCAGTTTTGCCAGAACAGTTTGTTAAACATACTTTCCTTGCTCCACTTTGCCTTTTTTGCTCCCTTATCAAAGATTAGATGGTCATATATTTGGGGGGATGTGTCAGAGTATTCAACCCTGTTCCATTGGTCTGCCGCTCTGCCTTTGTTCCAGTACCAAGCAGTATTAATGACTACCGCTTTGTAGTAGAGTTGGAAGTTGGGGAGGTTGATTCCTCCCATTTTCTTTTTCCCAAGAATTGCTTTAGCTATTCATGGGGGCTTATTGTTCCATATGAATTTCAGGAGCGCTTGCTCCATTTCTTTGAAGAATGACAAGGATATCCCTATAGGGATCGCATTGAATTTGTACAATGCTTTGGGGAGAATTGCCATTTTGACAATATTAATTCTTCCAATCCATGAGCAGGGGATATTTTTCCATTTCCTCGTGTCTTCTTTTATTTCCTGAAGTAGCGTCTGGTTAAAGAAACTCTGGTTCATCTACACAGTGGAATACTATGTAGCCGTCAGAAAACATGAAGTCATGAAATTTGCATATAAATGGATCAACATGGAAAGTATCATGTTGAGTGAAATGAGTCAGAAAGAAAGAGACAGACATAGAAAGATTGCACTCATATGTGGAATATAATGTAACTGAGAAGTACAAGTTGGCAATGATGCAACTTCTGACAGATATCTCTCTGGACTCAGTGACTAAAATACAGAAACCCGAAACGAAGAGGCCTCTAAGTGTGGTCACTCGACCTCATACCTCTTCATCCTCAGCAATGGAAAACAAATTATCTAATGCTTCCTTTTCAGCAGGTCTGACTTTAGGGGAGAGACTCTCCAAACAATAATAGTGAGTTTTGTTGAAATATTGAATGCAATCAAAGTGAAAGTAAAGTGAAATTTATTAGTTACACAGGCGGAGGGGGGGCTAAGGGTGGGAGGGCTAGGGGTGTGGGGGGGTTAAGGGTGTGGGGGTGTGCGGTGGAGCTATGCTGGGATTCTTGGTGATGGAATATGTGCACTGGTGAAGGGATGGGTATTCGAGCATTGTATAACTGAGATTTAAACCTGAAAACTTTGTAACTTTCCACATGGTGACTCAATAAAAAATTTAAAATTAAAAAAAAATAAATAAATCTGTCATTTATTGACTTTCAGTCATACAACGATCGAACACCCATTCCTCCACTAGTGTACATTTTCCACCAACAATGTCCCAATATCCCTCCTGCCACCCTCACCCCATCCCACCCCACCCCTGCCTCTATGGAAAACAATTTCCTTTTTACTCTCTCTCTACTTTGGTGCAGTATGGTTTGCAATACAGAAATTAAGAGGCTATCATGTTTGGTCCTTTATCTGCTTTCAGCACACATCTCCCATCTCAAGCAATCCCTCCAACCATCAATGACTTAGTAATCCCTTCTCTATCCCAGCTGCCTTCTCCCTCAGCTCATGAGGCAGGCTTCCAACCATGGAGCAATATTCCTTGTCCTTGTCTCTACTGTGTTTGGGTGTTGATCTCATTTATGTTATTTTATATTCCACAAATGAGTGAAGTCATTCTATGTCTGTCCCTTTCTTTCTGACTCATTTCACTTAGCATGATACTCTCCATATCCATCCACTTATAAGCAAATTTGATGACCTCATCTTTCCTAACAGCTACAGGGTACTCTATTGTATAGATGTTCCAAAGTTTCTTTAACCAGTTGTCTGTTCCTGGGCACTCATATTGTTTCCAGATTCTGGCTATTGTGAACAGTGCTGCAATGAACATACAGGTTCAGATGTCATTTCTGCTGTGCTCCTTTGCACCCCCGAGGTTTTATACCCAGAAGTGGTGTTGCAGGGTCATACGAAAGCTCAATTTCTAGATTTTTGAGGAATGCCCATATTGTTTTCCAGAAAGGCTGGACCAGTTGGCCTTCCCACCAACAATAAAAGAGTCGTTTTCTCCCCACATCCATGTCAGCACTGATTGTTCTTATACTTTTTGATGTGTACCAGTCTCTGTAGTGTAAGATGATATCTCATTGTTGTTTTTATTTGCATCTCCCTGATAATTAGTAATGTAGAGCATTTTTCAATGTGCCTTTGGCCTTTTTAAAAAATTGTTTATTTTTTAATTAGTGAATCACTGTGAGGGTACAGTTACAGATTTACACATTTTCGTGCTTGTGTTTACCTCATACAATGACCGAGCATCCATGCCTCCACCAGTGTCCATTCTCCGTCACCAATGAACCCAGTATCCCTCCCACTACCCAATCTTATCCCCCCACCCCACCCTGCTCTGTGGCAGGGTATTCCCTTTTGTTCTCTCTCTCCTTTTGGGTGCTGTGGTTTGCAATAGGGGTATTGAGTGGCCATCGTGTTCAGTCTCTAGTCTACTTTCAGCACGCATCTCCCTTCCCGAGCGGGATCTCCATCCACATTTTACTTGGTGTTCCCTTCTCTATCTGAGCTGCTTTTCCCCCCAGCATGTGAGGCCAGCTTCCAAGCCATGAAGCCAACCTAGTATCCTGGTACTTATTTCTACTATTCTTGGGTGTTAGTCTCCTACTCTATTATTCTATATTCCACAGATAAGTGCAATCTCCATTTTTATTTCTTTTATGAGGAAGTTTCTGTTCAAAGAAGTTGTCTTAAATCCAAAGTATAACAAAGTTTGACAAATGCTACAGAAAAGAGATTTAAAAATAACCTTCTATATTTGTTTTTGACAGAAAATGCAGAAGGAAGTCTCTGAGAAAAGGTGACTTTCATGTTCCTCTTTCATTGCTCAGCAAATAGAAAATCTATCTGTGGGCAGTCAAGGAACAAACAGCAGCATGTAAAAAATTAACCTAGCATTTAACTAGTTTTTCTGCTAGAAATAAGAACTTACTTTTCAAATCCTCTTTTCTTTTTTTTAAAGCATGCCATTTTTGCCTTTGACCTCTGAAAGTATAGTCCAAAACTACACTGAATCAGAATAAGTATTTATAGTCTCACAAGGCAAGTCTCAAGACAAGATTAGTCATTGAATGTAGTTTCTTTGCAGGTATTTATTTGTAGTAGTAGTAGTAATAGTAGCATTTATTTGCTGTAAAGACCTCTTTAGATAATAGAATTTTAAAAAATGTGTCATGCTTTGCCCTTAGTTTTAACAAATATTAGTGATACTTGTCTGAAGGGGTGTCTATTTTGTTTGCTATATGATGATTTTCCATTTTCACCATTTCTCTCACTACTTTATTTGTGAAATTTTACTAATAAGAGACCAATATTATTCATATTGGCAAAGACGGCATGTATTCTTATTTTTTAAAATTATTTTATTAATTCACCATGTGGAAAGTTACAAAGCTTTCAGATTAAAGTCTCAGTTATACAATGCTCAAACACCCATCCCTTCACCAGTGCACATATTCCACCACCAAGAATCACGTCAAATCCTCTTTTCAAAGGCTAATGTCAACTAAGATTTAGATTCTCATGAGTCCTTTATAGAAATATTTAAATCACAAAAAGGTATATATACCTTTGCTCAATTACCTCTAACTTTTATAAATTAACTGACACCTCTAAGGCAAACCCAGTTTTTCTGTACCAAGTTCCATACATTTTCTTGATTTATGTAGTCATCTCACTGGATCTCCCCCATGAATTTCATGAAGTTGGGCATGAGTTTGCACCTCTACCATGTCTGAAGTATAACAAACTTGAAACATTCATCTTAAGTTTTCCTCTTTCTACATGAATTTCCACAGTAAGCAGATGCTTTTTCTCTGGGACATATGAAACTGGTGTCAAAGTATCACAAATCTCAAAGATACTAGAAGTTCTGAAGCTTCTCTTAGCTTCTTTGAGAGTCTCAATGATGAGTCTCTACTCATCTTTGAGAATCTGATGCACTGTACCACTGTAGCACTGTCATCCCATTGTTTATCAATTTGCTCAAGTGGGCACCAGTAATGTCTCCATTGTGAGATTTGTTGTTACTGTTTTTGGCATATTGAATATGCCATGTGTAGCTCGCCCGGCTCTGCCATGCGGGCAGGATACTCAGTATCTTGCCGGGCTCTCCGAGAGGGTCAGAGAAATGGAACCAGGGTCGGCCGCGTGCAAGGTAAATGCCCTACCTCTGTGCTATCACTCCAGTCCTGAGAATCTGATAAGGCCAAAAATAAGAAAGCATGTTTAGAAAATAATTTGCCAAATGGCAGCAAGTTAGAAAGACACTAATACCCTCTGGATCCTTGGGGGAACATTCCCGAATGTATCTAGTATCACCAAGAGGTAAAGATGCCCACCTGCAAACTAGCTTTTGGAGTTGAACAGCCACTAGTGGCTTTAAAAACCAGATATATGATAAATTTTGCTATATCTCTCATATCTAAGATTTATGTTTGCCTTTACTTGTCAAGTAATATGATTTGTTGTTTTCATTCTGATATCCCAGCAAGCCTTGAATGATAACATGTTAGAGAAGCCTTACCAACTCTCGCTGATTGGAAGTATGAGGATAAATGAAGGATACTTCTTGCTGAGAAAGTAGTGACCTAAGTTGTCTTATGACCTAATTCATGTATCACCTCAACAACATTTTTGATTTCACATGGCGAATTCAAGCCTCTTCTGCTTGGTTTCTTTTATTTAATTTTTGAAAAATTATTTTAATGTAGACAAAAGTCATTATTGTTGATAAAATTATAGAGTTGTAATTTAATAGATAACACCACTCTAATATAAAATCAGTAAGTATAAAAAATCAATTTTTAATGTGATAATTGTATCTCATCACAGGGTTGTTAACTCCTTTCTTTCTTTCTTTCTTTCTTTCTTTCTTTCTTTCTTTCTTTCTTTCTTTCTTTCTTCTTTTTTATTGAATCACTGTGAGATACAGTTAAAAACCTTTCATGTTTAAGTTTCAGTCATACAGTGATTGAACATTCATCCCTCCACCAGTGCACATTTTCCACCACCAATGTCCCCAGTATTGCCTCCCGCCCAACCCTCCCCCTGCATCTATGGCAGGCAATTTCCCCCATACTCTCTTTCTACTTTGGGGCATTATGGTTTGCCCAAACAGATACTGAGAGGCTATCATATTTCATCTTTTACCTGTTTTCAGCACACATTTCCCATCCCGAACGATTCTTCCAACCATCATTGACTTAGTGACCCCTTCTCTATTCCATCTGCTTGTATTCTTCTTTTTCTGCTTGTATTCTTTAGTGACAAAGTGCTTATTTACTTAACAAGTTTATCATATTTTTCTAAATCATGAAATATTCATGCTAATAAAATATTTTAAGGTAAATTTTGTTCATTTATTCATGTTTAACTGAAATCTCCCTCCTGTTCTTAACTTCCATTTTATAATACCTACAAGAAATTACATTGTACAAGTTTTCAAAAATACAAGCAATACTCCTTTTGCTGACTCTTTCTTAGACCTTATAAAATTGTATACATTGCATATTATTTCTGCACAATTACAGAATTTGTTAAATTAAATATCAGATATCAATATGAAGAATACTCTGATGATGCATCTCAGAGCAATAGAAGTATGAATTTTAGCAATATGTACAGTGATTAAAAGCATAAAGTCTGGAAATAGACCATCAAGTTGTGATTCCCAGATCTGCCCCTTTGCAGCTGTGAAAGATTTAATAATTTACTTAAGCCCACTTGTGCCTCATGAAAGTAGAAATATTGTTATCTTCATAGTGTTGGATCAAATAAAACTAAATTCAAAGTGCTAAAAACAATATCTGGTTGATGAAACAAATATTTTGTCTCAATGTAAAGAAAAATGTTATCAAAAGGGAAGAGTACTTTTCTGGTTCATAAGATAATCTGAACAGAAATGAAATGCCTACTCTGTAGTATTGAGTGTAGTGCCCTACATCATACAACTGTTTGAATTAAGACTGGCTTACAGCCTGTGAAGGCACTGATATTTGTTTTTTTAATTTTAATTTTTTTTTATTAATGAGTCACCGTGAGGGTGCAGGTACAGACTTTCGTGCCTGTGTTACAGTCATACAATACTCGAGTACCCATCCCTCCACCAGTGCCCATTCTCCTCCATCGATGGCCCCAGGGTCTCTCCCTCCCCACCCCGTGCTGTCCGCCCCCCAACCCTGCTACCCCCGTGACAGGGAATTCCTTAGTGTTCTTTCTCTCCTTTTGGGTGTCATAGTTTGAATAGAGACACTGGGTAGCTATCATGTTCAATCTATAGTCTGCTTTCAACCCGCCTCTCCCATCCTGAGTGGATCCTCCACTGCACTTTGGTTGGTGTTCCCTTCTCTGTCTGAGCTGCCCTCTCCCCCAACATGTGAGGTCAGCTTCCAAGCTGTGGAGCAGGCCTCCTGGTATTAATAGGCACCGATATATGATTGTAAGGTTTTCTTTTAGCACTGGACAACTCAAAAAAAAAATCTTCATTTCACATAGTAAACAGTTTGACATTGATTACTTGCTCTTACAATAAGCACAACAGCCTGTCATAATACAAGAAGGAGCTGTGGCTGAGGTTTTGGTGAAGGATATCCTTTGCTGCTGAGAGGTGAGTGAACACTGGACTGGAAATGAAAGTAAAATCTTGTCACTTTTCTATGGAAATTCCAGTCAGTAAATTTTTTTTTAGCTAAGGTTAAACTGGGGACTTTTTTCTTTGTTTTTCTATGACTTGTTTTATTCTCTTATGTCTATTAAGACACTATTTTAAAATCTAAGGACTGGAAAGACAAGAAGATAACCACGAAGGTGTTGACCTTCCATGTGACCAATCCTGGTTTGATTCCTGGCACTGCACTTGATCTCTCTCACTCCCCTTTCTCCCCAGCCCCACTAGGAGTGAGAGCTGAGCCCCACCAGACGTGGCCCCCAAACCACAAAATAGAAACAAAAATCTTTTGAAACCTGTAAATTGCATGGAGGTCATGAGGGAGTCTACAAATGATGATGTTTCCTGATCAATCTCTATCTCAGAAACCCGAGAGAAAGAAGTTAAGCTACAGCAAGTCACTTTCAGTTCCTAGATAAAATAAAGTGTGTCTGATACAAGCAAGGCCTTTACTTGCTGTACTATCTCTTTGGCAAAAAGTTTTACATTTTGGTTTGTCTTCAAAGATAGTTCCATAAAAGTACAATGTTCTTCTAACAACTAATGCTCAGTAATTCTGTTGACTCTCATTTTATAATGTTATTTGTTCATCTTTTTAATATTTTTACTGTTATTCCATCTTTGGGTTCAAGTGAAGATTATGAAATAACCAAAGTTTCCCTTTGAAAATTCCTCAGATAATGAATCATATTCACACAATTGGTTGGTGAGAATTTGGGAAATAATTTATTTAGAGAAACAATATGTAGATGGTTGGTTAAGAGCTGGCTCTATCCAAAACAAAACAAAACAAAACAAAACAACTATATTTTACATTTCCAGGCTACTTTAGAAATTTGCCTCATACACATCCACAAGAATTTATTGCTGAGCACTGAGAATACCATAGTGAACAAAAGACTTTGTTGCTTTCCTCAAGGAAGAAACAAAGTTGAGTGGAAAGAGAAAAACGCAGATAAATAGGGGATAAAAATCAATTGTATTTCAGAGGTAATGTGAAATTTGGAATCTTTTTACATTTATGTCATCATGAATCAAAATAAATTTTCATTTCCCGAAAAACTTCGTAACTTTTAATCTCTACTGGTGTCATCTAAGGATCACAGAGAATAGAAAATCATTAGAGATTCAAGACAGAAGTATATTCAAAAATAATTAATGCAAGAAGGTTGGAGTGATGCCATGGCAGGCAGCACACTTGCATGACATGTGGCCAACCTGAGTTCAATTCCTGGCAATATATATGTTCTCTTGAGCACAGACAGGATTGGCTCTGCACTCAGGGGCCAATCCTGTCTGTGCTCAAGAGAACATATATATTGCCAGGCTCTTTGAGAAGGACGGGGGAATTGAACCCGGGTCGGTCTTGTGCAAGGCAAATGCCCTACTCACTGTGCTATTGCTCCAGTCCACTATTATTAACTAAAAAATATAGAGAAATATGATCATTCAATTCTAGGATAAGTAAGAGTAAAACTGGGTAGATAGAGAATGTTTAATAGCAAAATCATAAGTGCAAAAGTTTCACAAGCTATAAAAAAGGGACAAATCAAAACTATTAAAAAGAAGATAATAGACATAAATGACAGATAAAAATGATATTACAGAATAATAATATTATCTTCAAGGGGAATCTTTAATATGTGTAAATATATATATATACATATATATGTAGAGATAGAGTATATAACTAACTTGAAATCTTCTTGAAATACAGGACTTAAATTTTCATTATATTCCAGGAAAAACTGAAGCAGAAAATTGAACACAAAAAGCACATTCTAATTACTGAATTTCAAGGTTAATTTCAACAGAATGTTATATATTAATCCTATTCTAGTTAATAAATTTCAAGAAAGTAAATAATCATAAGTGGGATGAATAATGCTAGCTTATTTTTCTCTTTAGTGACATTCCAGAGACAGGAAGCTTGCCTCTAAATTTGAGGATAAGAAAGCTACCCAGGAAATTTTATTTCTAGTCAACTTATTGAGCCATGAAAATGTTATTCTCAGGGGCTGGAGTGATAGCACAGCGGGTAGGGCATTTGCCTTGCACGTGGCCGACCTGGGTTCGATTCCCAGCATCCCATATGGTCCCCTGAGCACCACCAGGAGTAGTTCCTGAGTGCATGAGCCAGGAGTGACCCCAGTGCATCGCGGGGTGTGACCCAAATAGAAAAAAAAAAAAAAGAAAATGTTATTCTCAGCATTGTTGTATGGTTTCTGTAGGGTTGGTAATATTCAAATCTACACTCTACCATTTGGTGTTAATGTTGTAACATGCTGTAATAGTCTGCTTCTACTTAGTTAGTTGAGGCAATAATATAATTCATCTCTCAAAATTATTGTTGGATGAAATGAATTAATCTATGTAAAATATTACAGACATAGAATATGCTTGATTTATCAACATTATTTTAGTGCTCAACAAAATGGTAATAAATTAATTTAGAGTTTTTTTTTAATGTCACAAAATCACGAATCACGAAATCCCCGTTAATTGTCTATTTCTCGAGCGGGCTCAGTAACCTCTCCATTCGTCCTTTCCCTGAGATCTTAGAAGTCTCTCTCAACTTAGCCCTCCCAATGATGTTACACTGGAGACTATTTCAGGGTCAGGGGAATGAGATCCAGCTTGTTACTGGATTTAGCATATGAATACACCATGGGAAGCTTGCAAGGCTGTCCCATGTGGGCAGGAAACTCTCAGAAGCTTGCCAGTTTCTCCCAGAGGGAGAAGCAGGCTACAAGAAGGTACCTCTGCTGATACCTTTATGCGTGAGGCCTGTCTGAACGTGTGGAGAGGGGCCTCGGGCATGGCTATAGCTAGGTTCCGGTGGTCTTCGGTAGCCGGGAGCTCTGCTCGGGGTGGGGAGGGAAGCTGGAGCCCATCCCCTCTGAGGGGCCCTGGGGAAGATAGCCAGGCATGCGGGCAAGAGACTCTCTGTTTGAATGTAATCAAAGTAAAGTGAAATTTATCAGCTACACAGGCGGGGTGGGGGGCTGAGAGGGTGGGGGGTGGGGGGAGGGTTATTGTGGTTCTTGGTGGTGGAATATGTGCACTGGTGAAGGGATGGGTGTTCGAGCATTGTGTAACTGATGCTTAAGCCTGAATCACCATGTGGAAAGCTTTGTAACTTTTCACATGGTGATTCAATAAAAAAAATAACAATAATAAATTCAAAAAATAGAAGATCTTAATGAAAATAAATATTTCAGGGTCAGATGACAGTAGAGTAGGTAAAGCACTTGCCTTGGTCATAACTGACTTGGGTTCAATCCCCAGCATCCCATATGGTCCATCAAGCCCCACCAGGAGTAATTCCTGAGTACAAAGTCAAGAATAAGCCCTGAGCATTGCTGGTTGTGGCCCCAAACGAAAGAAACCTAAACCCCCAAATTTAAATTGTTGAATAATTTGTGGTAGCAGGGCAACAGCACTTACTATATCAAATAGAAACCAAAATATTTGTATTTTATCATGAAATGATTATATTTTAAATAAAATACAATGGGCTAATATGCTCTTTTCTGTATATTAATTCCTCACAATATTTCTGTATAAAGAACTGAGACAATGAGCTGAATCAGTATACTCCAGCTCACAGAGGGTCACAGAAGAGGTACTATGGTGGTGTGGAGAGCATCACTAAATAATTTGATGGCTCACTTTTGAGAGGACAGGACCTCACAAGAAGTGCTCAGATGTCCCAGGAGCCACAACCAGTGATTCTCGGCCGACAAGGCCAATGGTTCAATGTTAGGGTTCTAAGTATGTGGTGCTATGTGGGCTCTGCAGTGCCAAGGGTTACTCAAGCCACCCTAGAGGTGTTTAGAGGTCTCCTGGGCTGCACGTAGTAATGCTGGAGAGGCCATGTGATGCCTGGAATCAAACTGGAGCTGGCCACATGCATGGCACGTGCCTTAATCCCTGTACTATCTCTCTGGCCTTTGATGGTTCTTTAAGGGTAGTAATATCAGAAATGTCTCCTTTTTACTCCACACTGATTAAACTGCCAACTCTGCTCTAATTTCTTGCTCCTTGCTTTTCTTTTCCCTTCTTTAATTCATGACACATATTTTTTTTGCTCTCTGGATAAGACTTCTTCGCTTTCTGTATCTTGGCACTTCTCATTGTAATTTAAAAAATTAAATTAGTCCAATTAGTCCAAAGCATTATAAAAATAGTAAGTTCTAGGAAGCTCTGATTTTTAAAAAATATTGCTGACATACTTTTTTGCTATTTAATATTTAAAAGCATATACATATACAACCGAGTATCTTTTTTGCATTGACAATGTTACTACACAGGAAGACACACTTAGTGTGCCTTTTGATGAGGAGTGTGAATGAGAAGCGGAATTTCTGTCAATTCCTATGACCATTTAAATAAAGACCATTTAGCATCTTCTTCTTTGGTACTCAATTCTTTCTAACATATCAAGTTAGGTTTGAGATGTTTAGACACAATTTATTTTAATGTTTATCTCAGACTAAACTATTTGACTTTTTAGCAGTTTTCAACTGAAATAGAGAAAAGAAAACAAGAACACACGAATACAATTTTGAGTTCAAATAAGACCCTGAAATTCTTCTGGGAGCTCATAAACAAGAGTGATGAATGGTCCATGAGTCATTTCAAAGGTCATTGAGGCTAAGCCCAGACTATGTAATTAATTTTAAAGAGAAATGGCTCTTAGGCACAAAGTATGGGAAATAATTATTAACTATGTAAGCAGAGACATCCTCGAATTACCATCTTGATTTTGTGTCATCTCTTTTTATCAATCTACAGGGCTTTAATACCTTGGATTAAGGATTATCATTCTTCATTCAACAAAAGCACCAGGGAATCAAAGGCTCACTCAATTTATAAGCATGTTTATGAGACTTAATGAATAGTAAATATGCTCACTAATCTCTTTTTGAGCACCTATAATTTATTAAGAACTGTGCAGGAGTCTAAGGATATAAAGGCTCACAAAGAATTTATCTTCCCCAAGAAATTTATAGTTTAGGGGTTGGGGAGATAGTACAGCAGATAATGTGCTTGCCTTGCATATGGCTGACCCCGGTCCAGACATCTCTAGCACCCTATAATAGTTTGCAGAGCCTGCCAGGAATGATTCCAAAGTGCTGTGGAAGTCGATTCAGCCAGAGCAGGTGTGTCGACCTGCCTTATCAGTCGTTCGGGGAGCCAGCGGGCTACACTATCAGCAGCATCAAATATGCAGGCTGATCCTCGGCCCCATATAAGGACTGGATCAGGGCCCTTCCATAGACCACTCAGAGGGTCTTTCCACCTTACTTTTGCGTAAGTGTGGCTGGTGGAAGTATGCCAAAACCGGTCCGCTGCGCTGCGACCTTCTTTGTCCAGTATAAGAAAGTTCATGACAAACAAAGCGTGAGATAGTAACGTCTTAGGGGAAAGCGAGGCTGGGTACAGTTCCTTTTCTGTCCGGAGCTTTTGAATATATGATTTAAGCGTGAGATGGGCTCGCTCCACTATCCCTTGCCCTTGAGGGTTATAGGGGATCCCTGTACGATGGGAAATATGCAGCTTCTTACAAAAATGCTCAAACTTTTTTCCAGTGTATCCTGGACCATTGTCTGTTTTTATTAGCTGTGGTTTGCCCAGTACAGAAAGGCAGTGCAAGACATGAGCAATGACATTTTTTGAGGCCTCTCCAGTCTGGGCTGAGGCGCAAATAAACCCACTAAAGGTATCAATAGTCACATGCACATATTTAAGCTGCCCAAAGGAAGGAATATGAGTAACATCCATTTGCCAGATGGCATTAGGGACTAGTCCTCGGGAATTGACCCCTAAGCGAGGCATGGGTAGAAGGGATACACAGGAAGGGCACTGGCGCACAATCTGCCGTGCCTGCTCATGCGTGATTTTAAACATAAGGCGGAGAGTTTGAGCATTCAGATGGTGAAGGGCATGTGCAGTTGTGGCCTCCTGCAGCGGATCTGCTTGTAGAGTTAGCGCTGTGAAAGATCAGGTGGCCAAATCTGCCAAGTGATTACCTGCCGCCAGTGGCCCAGGGAGGTTAGTGTGGGCACGAAGATGACCTATGAAAAATGGAGCTCGCCGGGAGCGAATATACTGTTGGATTTGCAAAAACAATGATGTTGCGGGGGATAATGATTATCTAAAATTCCTGAAAAGGAAGCGCAGGCGATGGGCCAATCATCAGTATTTTGAAGAAGCCAATCTATCTGTTCCTTATTGTAGGGTTGAATAACAGAAGCCAGTTCAAGACCAAAGTGTCTGCGAGAGAAACTCCTTCCTTCAATAATTAAGGATGCCACTAAGAGATAGTAGGGTACAAGAACTTTCTTTGGTGTGGCAGGAAGGTGAATCCAAGAAACAGGGTTTTCCTGCCAAATTAAGCCTGTGGGGGAATGAGGAGTAGCGAAGATAAGGAGGTGAAAAGGGTGCTGATGATTTGGCCACCCGATCTTTCACAGCGCTAACTCTACAAGCAGATCCGCTGCAGGAGGCCACAACTGCACATGCCCTTCACCATCTGAATGCTCAAACTCTCCACCTTATGTTTAAAATCACGCATGAGCAGGCACGGCAGATTGTGCGTCAGTGCCCTTCCTGTGTATCCCTTCTACCCGTGCCTCGCTTAGGGGTCAATTCCCGAGGACTAGTCCCTAATGCCATCTGGCAAATGGATGTTACTCATATTCCTTCCTTTGGGCAGCTTAAATATGTGCATGTGACTATTGATACCTTTAGTGGGTTTATTTGCGCCTCAGCCCAGACTGGAGAGGCCTCAAAAAATGTCATTGCTCATGTCTTGCACTGCCTTTCTGTACTGGGCAAACCACAGCTAATAAAAACAGACAATGGTCCAGGATACACTGGAAAAAAGTTTGAGCATTTTTGTAAGAAGCTGCATATTTCCCATCGTACAGGGATCCCCTATAACCCTCAAGGGCAAGGGATAGTGGAGCGAGCCCATCTCACGCTTAAATCATATATTCAAAAGCTCCGGACAGAAAAGGAACTGTACCCAGCCTCGCTTTCCCCTAAGACGTTACTATCTCACGCTTTGTTTGTCATGAACTTTCTTATACTGGACAAAGAAGGTCGCAGCGCAGCGGACCGGTTTTGGCATACTTCCACCAGCCACACTTACGCAAAAGTAAGGTGGAAAGACCCTCTGAGTGGTCTATGGAAGGGCCCTGATCCAGTCCTTATATGGGGCCGAGGATCAGCCTGCATATTTGATGCTGCTGATAGTGTAGCCCGCTGGCTCCCCGAACGACTGATAAGGCAGGTCGACACACCTGCTCTGGCTGAATCGACTTGAATGCTAATCCCATCTGCCAGGCCGCACTCTGCCCCTATAAGCGTGGGAAGACCCTCTCAGAATACATTCGGCTATGCTCCGAGGTTGATCCCACCACCCAAAAAATAGGGCATGCTATAGGGGCTGCCTTCAAACAGTTCTCTATTCAACCATCGAGCAGTCAGAACAAGCTGTGCTTTGGCTGTCGGCAGCCTGGACATTTCTTAAGAAACTGTCCCAATAAAAAATCACGGCCCAGACCTAGAAGTCCTTGCCCTAAGTGCAAACAGGGTTTCCACTGGTCGTCAGAGTGCCGCCAGAAGGCCAGGCCGGGAAACTGGATACAGGGCCAGCCCCAGGGCCCCCAGTCCACTCCCTCTCCCGTGTCTGGGGCACCTCAGAATCATGGGCCGTTCAACCCATCGGCGTCCAGCCCCCAATTCGCTCCCTCTTCCATGACCGGGGCACCTCAAAATCATGGGCTGTTCAACCCATCGGCACCCAATCCCTCTGCAGAGCCATCCCATACTCAGCCGGATTGGATCTCTGTGCCACCTCCCGCACAATATTAGTTAAAGAACAGGGTTCCCAGATAGTGCATGTCAACGCCTGTGGCCCTTTGCCATCTGGAACTTTTGGCCTAATTATTGGGCGAGGCAATATGCTCCCTCAGAGCGTGCAAGTACTCCCCGGGATTATAGATGCTGATTTTCAAGGGCAGATTGGAGTAGTAGTTGAATCACTCTCCCCATTTTCAGTCTTGGATGCTGGCGCGCGGCTAGCACAGCTAATACTCATTCCAATAACAACGGTACAAAAACCACCCCCAATGTCAGAGACTTTTGCATTTTTTGCCCAACGCATTCTTAATCACAAGGGCTTGATGACTTTAGAGATCAACGGGAAGGAGTTTTTAGGTCTGATCGACACTGGTGCGGATGTAACGGTCATTGCTGAAAAAGACTGGCCAAAAAGGTGGCCCCTCACCCCATCACTGACTCACCTTCAGGGTATAGGTCAATCCCAAAACCCTATGTTAAGCTCATTTACGCTTGATTGGCGCACCAAGGAGGGAAGATCCGGGATGGTACGCCCCTATGTTCTGCCCGGGCTCCCACTCAATCTCTGGGGCAGGGATATTCTTTCACAAATGGACCTTATACTAATTGATGCCAAGGGCCTAGACATGCTCCTTGCAGCAGGTTATTCTCCCGGAAAGGTTCTAGGAAAATACCTCCAGGGCACGCCTGCGCCGCTAGCCCTCGACCCAGTGAAAAGTTACCGCACAGGCTTAGGTTTATTTTCAGTAACTGCCAGGGCTCCTCCTGCACCCCATATGGATAAGATCATATGGAAGTCCAATGAGCCTGTATGGGTGGACCAGTGGCCGCTTCCCACTGAAAAATTACAGGCCGCCAGCTTGTTAGTGCAGGAACAGCTCGCGGCGGGACACATAGAACCCACCTCTTCCCCCTGGAACACACCCATTTTTGTTATAAAAAAGAAAAACGGCAGTTGGCGACTTCTACAAGATCTACGAGCAGTAAATAAAACCATAGTCATTTTCGGGGCGCTTCAACCTGGACTGCCGTCCCCAGCAGCCATCCCTTCAGAAATGTATAAGATAGTACTCGATTTAAAAGACTGCTTCTTCTCAATTCCCTTGCATCCTGATGATGGCCCCCGTTTTGCCTTTAGTTTGCCAGCTATTAATTATAAAGAGCCCATGCAACGTTTTCAGTGGAAGGTTTTACCCCAGGGAATGGCAAATAGCCCCACACTGTGTCAAAAATTTGTGGCTCAAATTCTTGCTCCCATTAGGGCACAATGGCCCGACATCTATATGATCCATTATATGGATGATATACTGCTTGCTGGATCTGACCCACAGGCCACTATGCTCTGTTGCAATCAGGTGATCCATGCGTTTACTCAGTCTGGCTTTCAAATTGCCCCCGAAAAAATTCAGATCGCTGACCCTTATACCTTTCTTGGATTTCGTCTTCAGGGGTCCCGTGTACTTTTGCAAAAAACGCAGCTGAAGCTTACTTCATTAAAGACACTACATGATTTTCGACAACTGCTTGGGCATATTACATGCCTCAGTCCCTATCTGAAACTTACCAAAGGAGACCTTATGCCCCTGTATGACCTTTTGTGCGGTGATGCTGACCCTTCTTCCCCTCGGAGTCTGACACCAGCAGCCCGAGAATCCCTAGTTCTCATAGAAAAAAGCGATTGAAGGTCACTTTGTGTGCTCTCTAGATTATCAGCGCCTTTTCTCCCTCCTCCGGGCTCTGCGTCTGTTCTTTCGGCTGCGCCCTACGAAGGGTTCTCCCTGCTGAACAGAACGAGACCTCCACATCGACTTCCACAAAGTGCAGAGCTAGGAGAAATACTGAACACAGCCAGGTGTGGCCCCCAAACCACTCAACTAACCAAGCAACAGCAGAAGAAATTTATAGCCTAGCAGAGGGACAGAAACACACAAATTGTTGACATGTTAGGAGAGATGCTCACAAAACAGACCGAGGTACA
Organism: Sorex araneus; assembly: GCF_027595985.1. NCBI lineage: Eukaryota > Metazoa > Chordata > Mammalia > Eulipotyphla > Soricidae > Sorex > Sorex araneus. The sequence continues at coordinate 128,560,311 of NC_073302.1, read as the reverse complement.
GTGATCAGCTAAACACATATACCACAGCCAAACCACGGGGTTGAAATAGATAATAGAACATATCGGTGTCAAACTTACTAGAAAAGAAATACCAGAGCCACATAATCCTCTGGGTCTCTGTTCTGTTGTGAAGAATAAGATAGTGTGTTAAAGCTTTCAACCCCAGGGTGTATTCTCAGAAGTAGTATTGCTGAATCAAATGGGAGTTCAATTTCTAGTTTTTTAAGGAATGTCCTTATTTGTTTTCCAACAAGGCTAAAAACACCAGCTACACACCTATGCTCATTGCAGCGTTACTCATAATAGCCAGAATCTGGAAACAACCTGGGTGCCCGAGAACAGATGTGAGGATAAAGAAACTGTGGTACATCTACACAGTGGAATACTACACAGCTTTTAGGAAAAATCAGTCATGAAATTTTCCTATAAGTGGATAGACTTGGAGAGTATCATGCCAAGTAAAGTAAATCAGAAGGAAAGTGGCAGATATTGAATGACTGCATTTATTTGTAAGATATAAAAAAAAACAGTATGAAACTAATATACATGGCCAGGGAAAATGGGCCAGGAGGACTGGTCAATGGTGGGCCAATGGTGTGGGAGATGGAGGGCAGTTAAGATAGATGAGGATACATTATGACGATCTTAGTTGGAAATGATCTATCACCAGTGCAGATTTTCCACCAACGATGTCCCTAGTTTCCCTCCTGCCCACCTCCACCCCTCTATGACAGACATTTTTCTTCTCCCTCCCTCTCTCCTTTCACCTTCCATTTTATTTTCTTTTCAGGCACGGTGATGTGAATCTTTTAATACTGTTGCTGAAAGGGTATTATCCGTATCACTTTACCTCCTTTCAGCACTCAGTCTGTGTCCAAACTGATTGTTTTCAAGTATGATTGGCATAGTGGTTCCTTCTCTATCTTAACTGCACTCCTCCTCCCTCCTTAGTGGCAAACTTCTAGCCCTTGTTTCTACTGTCTTTGGGTATTATTCACATGTTATGATATTTTTATATTATACTATAAAATTTATACTAGGGTTTTAGGATTTTATACTATATCCTGCAAATGAGTATAATTATTGTATGTTTGTCCCTCTCCCTCTGATTTCATTCAGCATGATACTCTCCATCTCTCCATATCCATCCATGTATAAGCAAATTTCTACTTCATTTCTCTTAACAGCAAAAAAAATTAATTCAGACCTTTTTCCAATGCCATATGCAAAAGTCAAATCAAATAGATTAAAGATATTGATATTAGACCTGAATTCATAAGTTACATAGAGGAAAATGTAGGCAGAACTCTCCATGACATCATAGAAGCTAAAGGCATCTTAAGGATAAAACACCACTGACCAAGCAAGTCAAAGCAAAGATAAACAAATGGGACTATATTAAACAAAAAACTAAAAGATGATGTCCAGAATACAAAGACAGTTCACAGAATGGGAAAAATTGTTTACCCAATACTCATCTAATAAGGGGTTAATATCCAAGGTACAGAAGGCACTGGTAGAATTTTACAATAAAAAACATACAACCCTACCAAAAATAGGGAGAAAAGGTGAACAGATACTTCCTCAAAGAAGAAACATAAGTGGCCAAATGACACGAAAACATGATATAAATCACTAATTATCAGAGAAATGCAAATAAAAACAATAATTAGATATCATCTCACACCACAATGACTGGCATACATCATGAAGAACAACTAGTGCTAGCACAGATATGGTGAAAAAGGAATTCTCATTCACTGCTGGTGAATACCACCTGGTCCAGCCTTTCTGGAAAACAGTATGGGCATTCTTCAAAAAATTAGAAATTGAACTTCTATATGAACCAGCAATACCACTCCTGAGACTATACCCTAGTGTCCAGCTTCTTAAACTGTGGATTATAACCCCATCTGGGATCATGTAACTGAATGTGGTGGTCATAAAAAAAATCTTAAAAATTTGTCATGCAACCAAAATGTCCAATAACAGATGAATAGATAAAGCAGTTATGGTATATATACAATAGAATAGTATCAGTCAAAGAGAGGATGAAATCAGGCAGTTCAGTGAAACATGGCTAGAACTGGAGGGTTTCATGTTATGTTAAAATAAGTCAAAGGGGTAAAGGCAAGATATATTACTTACACAGAGTGACAAGACAAAGAAATAGAAGAAATAAAAGATAATGGCAAACTCTTGTCCCTGGAATATAAAAACAAGAATGCCAAATGAGAAGAATTTGGAATAAGCAGAAATGAGAAGGCAAACTGTTGATAACATTAGAGGCACGAGTCTTAGACTTTTCAATGGCTTATAGTTAACTATGCACATCAAAACCAGAAAAGACAAACTATTGTAAACATGTGACCCAAATAATAATAAGTTAGTTAAAAAAATTTATTTGCTAAGGAAGTGGGGGAGGGAAGAGATAGGAACAATGGATCATTCATGGAGTAAGATTTTTTCCTCCCAACAAATTTTTGTTGTAAAATAAATTTATTTATGATTTTTATGGGCTGGAGTGATAGCACAGCAGGTAGGGCATTTGCCTTGCCGACCTGGGTTTGATTCTTCCCTCCCTCTCGGAGAGCCTCGCAAGCTGTTGAGAGTATCCCGCCCACACGGCAGAACCAGGCAAGCTACCCGTGGCATATTCGATATGCTAAAAACAGTAACAAGTCTCACAACGGAGACATTACTGTGCCCACTCGAGCAAATCGATGAGCAACGGGATGACAGTGATACAGTGATGATTTTTATCAATAATTATTTGATATACTTATTGTATATACCTATATGTTAATTTATAGCATAAAATTTATCAGGTGAAAGTAGTTGTGAGTGAAAAAGGTTTAGAAGCACTGAACTTGACAACTGTGAACAATAGATTATTATAAGTAAATAGATTTGCTATAGGAAGAGAAGCATACAGAGATTAGTAACTGGGTCAGCCTGTTCTTCAAGTAAATCACTCAGATTTACTGAGCCAGCAACTTTGTCAAGCTATAAAGGAGAGGAGTTTTAACCTCAGGGGTCATTGCTTATTCTCACTCTCAAAGCCAGAGATTGACGTGGAAATTCAGAGAAAGGCTTTTGGAGGAGGATATTGGGACTGGGTTTTGAACTAGTATGCAAGATGAGAAAGAGTGAAAACATCTTAGTTAAAATAAATGAGAGAGAGAATAAGAAAAGCATGAATGATAATACATGTTAGCATTTTCATGAAATTGCAAATGGTTTAGTGTGACTATATGATAAAAGTAAACCAACTATGCTGGTGGGTGGATGTGTAATACCTTATACAATGATAAGTAAAAATGAGTTTGAATTCTCGCCCCACACCCCAGGTATATCCTTTGTATATAGACTCCATTTGCTGATGTTGGGGAAAAGGAATCACAGAATAGCCAAGTATAGCCATGAATACAAAGATGAATAATTCTACCTGCTAACTTTAAATTCCACTGGTGTGGGTGAAAAGCACAGAAATTCAAAAGTATAACAGACTATTTGTGGCAGAATGTCCTGACTCCATTCCAGGCTCTCTTCACCAGGGCACCTTGGAGGGGGGTGGATTGAGTTTTCCTCCCCACCCCAAGCAGAAGCCTGGCAGCCAAAAATCTCCAGAACTCAACTGCCGCCATGCTCAAGGCCATTCTCCACATGCTTGGATGAGCCTCACCCAAGAGAGAACTGGCAGAAAAAAGCAGGTAATGCGGGACCTGTGACTGAGATCCCCAAGCCCGCTGGGATCAGGACTGGGCCTCCTCCCCACTCCCCTCCCCAGTTTTCCAGCAGTTTAGCAGTCACACCCACTAACTGCCCCCGGAAGCCATGTAATCTCATCAATGGCCAAGATCCAGAGACTTTATTTTTTTATTTACTTTTTTATTTTTTTATTTTTAATTTATTTTATTCTTTAATTAGTGAATCACCATGAGGGTACAGATACAGATTCACACATGTTAGAACTTATTTTTCCCTCATACAATGTTCACAAACACATCCCTCCACCAGTGCCCGCTCTCCATCACCAATAAACCCAGTATCCTCCCCCCCAATCCCATCTCCCCCCCGCACCCTGCCTCTGTGGCAGGGTACTCCCTTTTGAAGATCCAGAGACTTTAAACTAAAGCTCCCGGAAGAGAGCAACACAGAATTTTCTGGACTGCATGGCCGCATTCACAGTGGTGTGACCTCTTATACTCTAGCCCACTTACTTACCAAAAGTAGCACACATTTGTTTGGTTTTAACATATTTGTATTCTTTTACATATGGACTTAAATGGCTCCACCATGAAATACAACAACCTTCACACACTTTCCTCTTATTGTGGTGGGAAGGAACTTTGTGGTGGGATTGGTGTTCGAATATGATCTGTAATAAACTATTGTGAACTACTTTATGAAAATAAAATATAAAAAAATGAAAAAAACAACAGCAGACCATTTGTGCTTCTTGTCTAGTGAAAACTATTTTTTGAGAAATAAGAGAAAAGGAGAGAGAATTAAGTACACAAAAGAAATCTTCATACCCAAAAGGATAAACAAGGTTTCAGAATAATCAAATACCAGAAAGTAAAAAAAAACAACAACAAAACAAAACAAAACAAATCTGAGGTGGATCAAGAAATGTTCAGTAAGGAAAACAAAACTTTAGATATACACAAAATGTAAGCCAAAAAGCAACAAATAGCAGACAAATTTAAGAAATAGATTAAAATGAAAAGAGGAGAAACAGGATTCTAGTAAGCATATTTATAAAAACTTGTATGCATCATGCTTAAACATCTCAGGAGTGCTAAATACCATTATTAGAGCAAGCTAGAGGCATTCAATAGGAACATGTCATGTAGTTAGTTTATTTATACATCTGAGAAAAATCATCTGTACTGTGTATCTGCCATATGGATACCAGGGATTAAACCCATGATCCACCTTTGAAAAGAAAAATAACTGAAACTATGTCTTAATTTAGCAGATTATTTTCAATAGCACCTTTTGATTTTCAATAGATTTTCAATAACCCCTTAAACCAATTTTATAATTGCTTATATTTTGATTTTATATGCTCTGATTTCAGAGCTTATTTGCCATAACTACATTATAGTTTGCCACTAAAATGTTTTCAGAACATAAAAAGAGAGAAAACTTATGTGTTGAGATTGGTAAAATATAATTATATGATTCAATAGGATTAGGAGAAAGAAAGAAAACTGATGTCATTTAGGAACAGATAGTCAAAGATCCTTGGAAACTGAGAGTTCCAATTGTCAGTGTATTGAAAGTGCTACACATTGTTATCAAATGGAAATTTTTGTGCAATGATGGATTTCTTTTTAAACTGGTTAGTAAGATTTTGGGAGAAGTAACTATCACTTCATTTTGTTGGTGGAAATTTTTTGCTACCAAGAAGAATATAAGAACATTGTAAGAAGCTTAATTGTGGGGCTGGAGTGATAGCACAGCGGGTAGGGCGTTTGCCTTTCACACGGCCAACCCGGGTTCGATTCCCAGCATCCCATATGGTCCCCTGAGCAGCGCCAGAAGTAATTCCTGAGTGCAGAGTCAGGAGTAATCCTTGTGCATTGCCGGGTGTGACCTAAAAAGAAAAAAAAATAAAAAAAGCTTAATTGCATGGCAATGCTTGCAACAACTCACAGTTCTAGTGAATAAATTCCCCAAAAAGCCCAGTATAGAACCTTATTCCCTAAAAACAGCTCCCCAGGTATAGAAGCTGTGAATGCCAGTTTTGTTTCATTAAGATCTGCATCCCGAGAGTGTCCTTGGGGATAACACAGATGTTCTTAATTATAAGATAATTCATCAGTGATAGCTACTGATTTCCTGCCACTACCACCACAAAAAAAATTATTTTTGCTATCCAGTCTGAAACTGAAGTTACACGAGGAGCCATTTTCTTGCTGTCCATACCCCCCTCAAAATTTCACCCCTTTTGCCCAATAGTGATATCAGTACTTCAAGTCCCATACTTTCAATACCTAGTCCCATAGCAAAAATCTTAGTAGTAACTCTTTCTCATTCTTAGTCCTTTTATATAGCAACCCAAGTAGTACAACTATTATTGTCCCACATTGGAAAACATAGTCCAGATGATTTTCCTCAGACATGTAAACAGACTAACATTACATCATGTTTTTTATTCAATGCTTCTAGTTTGCTCCAGTGTAGTATATAAGTAGGAATGGCATTTAGCTCTCTTCAGATGTTTTATATATATATATACACATATATATGTATATATATATTTAGAAAAATTCAACTCTATTCACATATACAACCACATTTCAGAGTCACTGCTTAAATCCCTAGGCCAACTGGGTAAAGGCAAGGTACACCAAATGGCTAACCAAGCTTTCCCTGGTTCATGTTTTAGGAATATTTCATTCCTTACAACTGTGGAAGTGCGACTATTAGATGCACCCATGTTTCTCTTGCATTCTTGGATGCTATATGAAAATCCTACACAAGGTTGGTGACTGCTTATCCAACCCATGTGGCCTTTCCTACATAAACCAGAATACACAGCATATTTTTCCTGGGTTTGGGGCTATTCAGGCATATTGACATGTTGGATTAAATATCCATCTCTCTCTGGTGTCCAGCGGCTGTTTACCGGGTTGGGGTTGCACACCAAAATTGCACACCTCATTAACTAGAAATTAGGAACACACTGCTAATAGGCTGCATTAGTCAATATGATGCTGACAAAATGGAAAAGATAAAAAAATCAAACATTAAAAATTAAAGTTGCTGAGGGCCTTATATTGGAATAGGGAAGAGGATAGGATGTTTATGAGAATTTATTACCCATACTGGACTTATTACAATAACTGGAAAACTCCAGGACATTTATTTTTCTCTTAAAAATTTTTTAATTGAATCACCATAAGACACAGTACAAAGTTTTTCATGATTGGGCTTCAATCATATATTATTCCAACACCTGTCCTTTCACCAGTGTACATTTTCCATCACCCCCATCCCCACCTGTCTCTATGGCAGATAGTTTTCTCTCTTCTCCTCTTCTCTCTCTCTCTCTCTCTCTCTCTGTCTCTCTTTTGTTTTGGGCTTTTGTGGGAGTTGTAATTCAGACACTGAAAGGTTATTATGCCTTTACCTCCTTTCATCACTCAGTTCTTATCTAGAGTGATCATTTTCAGAAGATTTCTGAGATGAGGGTAGGTATTCACTATGACTTTGTTGTACACACCCAAAGCCTTTTCCATGGGTGTATGAAATTTAAAGTCTAGAAATAAGAAAGGATGCAGAGATAAGAGTCAGTGTCTTAAGAAATGTGAAATGCATCCTTGGAATATCATTAATTTTAACAAAATGAGCCTACAACCATATCTGCCCTCCTTCTAAATAATTCCTCAATCACTGGGTATATTAGGATCTATGGAAACATGGAAATTTTTATCAAATAAAACCCCTACTATAGAAATATAAAATATAGTTCTGTTGATTTCTCAATAATCATTTCCTTATCTATCTGATATGAGTCAACTGTTTGGTGATTATTCACCCAATCACCACATAAATGATGTTGACAGTGTAGAGAAGAAAATAATTTTGTAGACAAAGAGCCTGGCTTAGAGCCACGCACATTTTCAATTTGCAAGTAATGAACATCCAAAGTGCTCCAAGACATTTCTGTGACACACAAGATCTGTGTTCTTTGGGGCAGTGTAGGTGGTAAATACTTGATCTGTGCTTTTCTTGTAAATTAAGAGAATGTAAGTTTGTTTTCAAATTAAAATAGAATATGTTGTAAAATTATGCGTCAGGGCTTTATCTCCCAAGAGCACCTATTAATCATTTGGTCCAAATTCCTTGCATCATTGCAATATTTCAAAATTGTAAATTATGAGTTTTTCAAGGGAGCAATAAACACTTTAATAAGTCATAAACACTGAATAAAATAAATTCACAACTCAAATAGCAACTTAAAAACGTTTAATAGTCAGATAATTTGGGGGGACTTTGAAAATCTGTACCTCTTGTCTAGCTTTCTTTATTTTATACATCTTTAATAAATTTTTGCATTCCTTTATTCCAAAAGTTTTTGTATGCTTTAGTATATGGTACATATTGTGGTATGACCTAGAGAGGAAAGAGTGAATATAAGTAATCATCATTCCTACTTCTTGAAATTCTTCATCTTTTGAAAGAGGCATTTGTGAAAATATCACACACTTACTTATAAAACTAAATTTTTGTGTCATGCATTATAAAGGAGAATGACACAGCATATTATGACTGAATATAATAAAGTGATTTAAAGTTAATCACACACAGACATGAAAGACCAAATCAAATGCCTGGAAACTGAACAACTCAATGTTGAACAACGAATGGCTCAGGAAGGAAATCAAGGAAGAAATCAAAAAATACTTGGAAATAAATGAGAAAGAAGACACGAGCTACCAGAACCTATGGGATGCAGCTAAAGCCATGTTAAGGGGGAAATTTATAGCACTGCAAGCCTTTCTCAGGAAGGAAGAAAGGGCCCACTTAAATGACTTGACTTCACAGCTCAAGATCTTAGAAAAGGACCAACAAAAAGAGCCCAAACTAAGGAGAAGGGAAAAAAATAACGAAACTTAGAGCAGAACTTAATGACATGGAAACCCAAAAACAATCCAAAAGATAGTGAAACCAAGAGCTGGTTCTTTGAGAAAATAAACAAGATTGGTAAACCACTAGCAAGACTCACAAAGAGAGAGAGAGAGAGAGAGAGAGAGAGAGAGAGAGCACTAATAAACCAAATCAGAAATGAAAAGGATAACATCGCAACAGAAACCAATGAAATTCAAAAGATCATTAGAGACTACTTTGAAAGTCTGTATACCACAAAACAAGAGAACCTGAAAGAAATGGATAAATTTCTGGATTCCTAAAATCTCCCAAGGCTGAACCAAGAAGACTTGGAATACCTAAATAGACCTATTAATATCAAGGAAATTGAAACTGTAATAAAAAGTCTTCCAAAAACAAAAGCCCACATCCAGATGGATTTACTAGTGAATTCTTCCAAACTTTAAAGAAGACCTGTTGCCAATTCTTCTCAAGCTTTTCTAGGAAATTGAAGAAACAAGAACTCTCTCAAACAGTTTCTATGAGGCACATATCTCCCTAATACCAAAAGCAAACAAAGACACCACTAACAAAGAAAACTATAAGCCAATATCCCTGATGAACAAGGATGCAAAGATCCTCAACAAAATATTAGCAAACAGAATCCAACAACTCATCAAAAAGATTATACACTACGACCAAGTGGTATTCATACTGGGGATACAAGGATGGCTTAACATTCAGAAATCAATCAACATAATCCATCATATCAACAAAAGAAAAGACAAAAAACATATGATCATATCAATAGATGCAGAGAAAGCATTTGACAGGATCCAGCACCCATTTACGATGAAAACCCTCATCAAAATGGGTTTTGAAGGAACCTTCCTCAAAATAGTCAAAGCTATCTACCACAAACTTATGGCAAGAATTATCCTCAATGGGGAAAAACTAAGGGCCTTTCCACTAAGATCAGGGACAAGACAAGGTTGCCCACTCTCACCACTTCTGTTCAATAAAGTACTGGAAGTACTTGCAATAGCGGTTAGGCAAGAAAAATATATTAAGGGCATCCAGATAGGAAAGGAAGATATCAAGCTCTCACTATTTGCTGATGATATGATACTATATCTAGAAAACCCTAAATCCTATACCAAGAAACTCCTAGAAACAATAGACTTGTGCAGTAAAGTTGCAGGCTATAAAATCAATACCCAAAGGTTCATGGCTTTCCTATATGCAAATAATGAGACAGAGAAAAGGGACATGAAAAAAGCAATCCCATTCACAATCATGCCCCAGAAAATCAAATACCTTGGAATCATCTTAACTAAGGAGGTAAAAGACCTGTACAAAGAAAACTACAAAACGCTACTCCAAGAAATAAAAGAGGACACAAGGAAATGGAAACATATGCCCTGCTTATGGATCGGGAGAATTGACATAGTCATAATGGCAATACTCTCCAAAGCATCATACAGATTCAGTGTGATCTCTATAAAGATACCCATGACATTCTTCAAAGAAATAGATCAAAGACTCCTGAAATTCATATGGAACAACAACCCTCAACGAATAGCTAAAGCAATTCTTGGGGAAAAGATGATGGGAGGCATCACCCCACCCTCCCAACTTCAAACTCTACTACAAAGCAGTAACAGTTAAAACTGCATGATACTGGAAAAAAGGCAGAACCACAGACCAATGGAACAGGGTGGAATATCCCTACACACAACCTCAAATGTATGAACATCTAATCTTTGATAAGGGAGTAAGGAATGTGAAGTGGAGCAAGGAAAGCCTCTTTAACAAATGGTGCTGGCATAACTGGACAACCACATGCAAAAAATGGACTTAGACCTCGACCTAACACCATGCACAAAAGTCAGATCAAAATGGATTAAAGACCTCAACATCAGAATCCATTAGGTACATTGAAGACAAGGTCTGCAAAACTCTCCAAGATATTGAAGCTAAAGGTATCTTCAATGATGACACAACTGACCAACCAAGTGGAAACAGAGATAAACAGATGGGACTATATTAAACTAAGAAGCTTCTGCACCGCAAAAGGTACAGTGACAAAATAAAAGGACAATATACAGAATGGGAAAGGATATTCACCCAATATCTATCTGATAAGGGGTTGATATCAAGGATATATAAGGCACTGGTTGAACTCTACAAGAAGAAAACATCCAGCCCCATCAGAAAATGGGGCAATGAAATGAACAGAAATTTTCTCAAGGAAGAAATACAAATGGCCAAAAGACACATGAAAAAAATACTCTTCATCACTAATCATCAAGGAGATGCAGATCAAAACAACATGAGATATCACCTCACAGCACAGAAGAGACTGGCACACATCCAAAAGAACAAAAGCAACAGGTGTTGGCATGGATGTTGGGAGAAAGGGGCCCTCTTTCACTACTGGTGGGATGCTGACTGGTTCAGTCCTTTGGGAAAAAAGAATGGACACTTCTCAAAAAACTAAAAATTGAGCTCCCACTTGACCCAGCAATACCACTTCTTAGAATCTATCCCGGAGAGGCAAAAAAGGTTAGTCAAAATGACATTTGCCCTTGTTTGTTCATTGCAGCACTTTTTACAATAGCCAGAATCTGGAAAAAGCCTGACTGCCCCAGAATAGATGACTGGTTAAAAAAACTTGATACATCTACACAATGGAATACTATGCAGCTGTAGCAAAGATGAAGTCATGAAATTTGCATGCAAGTGGATCAACATGGCAAGTATCATGCTAAGTGAAATGAGTCAGAAAGAGAGGGAGAGACAGAGATTGCACTCATCTGTGGAGTACAAAGTAACAGAATGGAAAACTAACACCCAAGAATAGTCAAGATAAATACCAGGAGGTTTCCTCCACGCCTTGGAAGCTGGCTGCACAGGATAGGGAAAAGAGCAACCCAAATAGAGAAGGGAACACCAAGTAAAGGGGGTCTGGAGGATCCGCTTGGGATGTGAGATGCGGGCTTAAAGTAGACTATAGACCGAACACAATGGCCACTCAATACTCCTTTTGCCAACCACAACACCTAAAGGAGAGAGCGAGCAAAAGGGCATGCCCTGTCACAGATGTGGGGTTGTGGGGTAAATGAGGTGGGGGTGGTGGGAAGAATACTGAGATCATTAGTGGTGGAGAATGGGCACTGGTGGAGGGATGGATACTCGATCATTGTATAACTGAAATGCAAGCACGAAAGTTTGTAAGTCTACAACTGTACCACATGCTGTTTCACTAATAAATTTTTTTAAATACATAAATAAAGTGATTTAAACTTGTCAAATTGAAAAGATTAGGTTTACATAAAGACAGAAAATATGATTAGGTCTAGAAAACATCTTGAAAATATGTCATAAAGGCAGTATCGTAAGTAAGCAAAGGCCATGTGACAAAAGGAGATCTTGAATGTAATGATATGAAAAAAAAGCTGAATGGTGAGGGTGATCAAGTCAGGGAAAGTATAACATGTGAGAGCCAACGGAACAGAATGAGATACAATACAAGGAAAACCTCTCCTCAAAAACCCCTCGCATCCTCTCTGGTTTTCTGCTTCCCTGGAGCTCTGAATGATAGGATTATTCATCTTCAGAGTACTCACATTCCTTTCTCTATATCTATTATTTTAATCTAGAATTCCTCTACATGTCAATCCCCAGATCTGATTTGATTTGATTTGATTTGATTTGATTTTTAAGCTCCTGTTCAAGTGACACATTTCTCCATGAAACAATCTTTAAGGAATCGCTATGCAGAATTAACCTTACTTTCTTGGTTTACCTAAATTTCTTCATTGTTAGAGTTTATCTCTAAGAGGACTTAGTTCAAGACATTATCTCATGGGCTAAGCTTCCACTCTCAGTCCAGGAACTCTCTATAAGAGAGTCATAGAGAGTTATAAAGGGCCAAGGACTGAAGACAATGTGAACCCCATTCTCCTCTGTACTCCTCTGAGGATATCTTGCACATATCCTTCAAGTGACAGCTGAAAATAACATCGTCCCCAAATCTCTGCCTGTGCAAAATGAACATCTGTTATCAACTATCTGGAGAAAACACCTTGTCATGGACCAGTGAGCTACATAAAAACTCCCTTGTAACCACAACACCTAATCAGAGAGAGAGAACAAAAGGGAATTCCCTGCCATAGTGGCAGGGTGGGGTGGGGGGAGACGGGACTGGGGAGGGGGGGAGGGATGTTGGGTTTACGGGTGGTGGAGAATGGGCACTGGTGAAGGGATGGGTTATCGAACTTTGTATGGGGGAAGCATGAGCACAAAGATGTATGGATCTGTAACTGTGCCCTCACAATGACTCTCTAATAAAAAATAAACTAATAAAGAAAATAAAAAAAAAACTCCCTTGTATAGTTTGCCCACATAGATACTTGTTCAAACACTTCAGGGGACACCAACATAGTTTCTGATCTCTTGCCTTTTTCTCCCTGGAAGATTAAACCTCCAGCTTTACACTCTTTCCATGCTGTTTTCTTTCATTCCTCCATGGTATTTTATTTCATTTTAAAAATATCTTCCAAACTCTTAATCACATTTGAAGTTTCAAATGCTTTTTAAACTATGCATTTCTTGTTCTACACTGCTAATCATCAGAGATGTAAATCAAAACAATAATGAGGTACCATCTTACACCACAGAAACTGGCACATGCCAATAAGAACAAGAACAACCAGTGCTGGCACAGATGCGGGGAGAAAGAGACTCTCATTCATTCTTATTGGGAATGTCAACTGGTCAGGCTTTTTGGAAAACAATATGGACATTTCTCCAGAAACCAGAAATTGAGCTTCCATATGACCCAGCAATACCACTCCAGGGAATGCAAAAAAAAAAAAAGAAAGCAGTAGAAATGACATCTGCACTTACATGTTTACTGCATCACAGTTTACAATAGCCCGAATCTTGAGAAAACCCGAGTGCCCAAGAACAGATGACTGGTTGAAGAAACTCTGGTACATCTATACAATGGAATACTATGCAGCTGTTAGAAGAGATAAAAATCATGAAATTTGAATATAAGTGGATGAAAGTAGAGAGTATCATGCTAAGTGAAATGAGTCAAAAAGAGAGGGATGGACATAAAATGACTGCACTCATTTGTGGAATATAAATAGCATAATATGAGACTGACACCCAAGGACAGTAGAGACAGAGCCAGGAAGATTGCTCCATGGTTGGCAGCCTGCCTCATGGGGGAGAAGGTAGCTGGAATAAAGAAGGGATCACTAAGTCAATGATGGTTGGAGGGATAGTTCTAGATGGGAGATGTGTGCTGAAAGTAGCTAAAGAACCAAACATGATAGCCTCTCAGTATCTGTATGGCAAACTATAATTCCCAAAGGTAGAGAAAGAGTGAGGGGGAAATTGTCTGCCATGGAGGCAGGGAGAGGATTGGGATGGAAGCGGGGGTGCTGGGGACATTGGTGGTGGAAAATGTGCACTGGTGGAGGGATGGGTGTTTGATCATTGCATGACTGAAACTCAAACAGGAAGGCTTTGTAACTGCATCTCACAGTGATTCAATAAAATAGCACTGTAGCCCTGTCATCCTGTTGCTCATCAATTTGCTTGAGAGGACACCAGTAATGTCTCCATTATGAGACTTATTGTTACTGTTTTTGGCATATAGAATACGCCATGGGTAGCTTGCCAGGCTCTGTCATCCGGGCTTGATACTCTCGGTAACTTGCCAGGCTCTCCAAGAGGGACGGAGGAATCAAACCCTGGTCAGCCACATGCAAGCCCTACCTGCTGTGCTATTGGTCCATACTCAATAAAATAATTTTTTAAAAATAAAATAGAATATGCATTTTTCAATATAATATGTTCTTGTATTGTGGAAATCATATTCTGTTCATTTCATATGAGATCTAGCATAATATCTTGTATTCAGTATATATCAACTAAATTTTAATTAGATCACATGAACACCAGTCTTCTTTAGAAATAAATGGCAAATGCATACCTTTATTTTATTTCTAAATTAAGATGATAGGGGCTGGAGCGATAGCACAGAGATAGGACGTTTGCCTTGCACGCAGCCCACCCGGGTTCAATTCCTCCACCCCTCTTGGAGAGGCCGGCAAGCTAACGAGAGTATCTTGCCCACTCGGCAAAGCCTGGCAAGCTCAATATGCCAAACACAGTAACAACAAGTCTCACAATGGAGATGTTACTGGTGCCTGCTCAAGCCAATCGATGAGCAATGGGATGACGGTGAGAGTGACAGAAACAAAAAAATGTTAGAGATAAAAAATGGTACAATATAGCACTGTATCATGATCCAGAGTTCCCTAGTATTTGTAGGGGCAGAGAGATTAGAAAAAGGTTAAAGCTCATGCCTTGCATACAGCTGACTCTGGCTTGATTAGCACTGCATATAGTCCCACAGCATCACCAGAAGTGACTCCTGAGCACCAACCCAGAAGGAAGCCCTTAGAACTGCTGGACATACTCCCCAAACCAACAAACAAAAAGATATGGCTGAGAAAATCTGGATGGTGATAAATTCTACAATGCAAAGTTCAAAGAAACAGATAGAATAATTCTACTGGAGATATCACTGAAAGATCCATGGAATAAAAATGGAATTTGACTAGGTCCTTGAAAAAGTAGCCTTTTCTGAAAACAAAAGCTGCTTATGAAACATTAAAATATATGGCAGAAACAGTACAGCAGGCAGGGCACTTGAATCACATTCACCCAACTTGGGTTCAATCATTGGAGCACTAGATGGCCCCCCAAGGCCCACTGGGACATATTCCTTAGCACAGAGCCAGGAGTAAGCCCTGAGAATACCAGGCGTATCCCCAAAATCAAATCCAAAATCACTGGAATATAGAAAAAAAGTGAAAATGAAGTAGTTGAGAAGCTTGCTCCATCCTGAAATCTTGAACTTTGCTTATTTGCCCATAAAGTCCTTTGCTTTGGATTTCCCACCCCCCCCCCATTCTTTATATGAGTAGTCTTTTTCTGAGAATCAGAGGAAGCTTTAAAGTTTTCCACTGAACTGAAATGCATTGGCATAATGCATGGCCATTAAGTTTTATACAGGTATTTTCTGTAATCCTTCCCTAGGCACATGCTTATGCCTGGAGATCATCACTGCTCTGTTAGAGAATGTTATTTCTCAATTTACAGTTCTGCCTCGGGCTGAATGTAGACTTAGTATTAGTTTCAACTCTGGTGGAACACATTTAAGTACAGAGTAAAATGGTAGGTGGTTGAGAGAAATGAAATTTGAGGATTAGTGTTAAATGCTGATGATAAGTGTTGTAACTTTACTTGTGTCAGTGGGGAATTACTCCTTGTAAGTCACTGATTATCACTGAAAAAAAAGCACAGCAGTGTCATCACTGAGAACTGTGAAAAGATGAGAGTTCACAAAAGGAACCTATCTCAATGCTGCTTGACTGTTAAATCACCAGAACAGAAACTGCAAAGGTTAGATACTTCTGAAAGAACGTGTATGAAAATTGAGGTTTACATTTTATACAGAAATCTGGGAGAATATAAATTCTAAAATATGTATAACTATCACAAAGTTGTGATCTTGGACTCTGGGCTCAATGGGACCCAGGAGCAGAGTTTCTCTGCCTGCTTCCCCCAACCTCCAGTGACCCAGGGCTCACACCCATAAGCCACATCCTGCCAGCGCCAGATAATCTCCTCATCGGCCACCCTCCAGAACTCACAGCTGCTTCTTTCCCATAATCATGTCACAGGACTCCGCACCAGGATTGCCCCAGAGTGGGGCAAGTGAGAGCCCTCCCTGCCCCAAGGGACCCAGCCCCAGCAGCCGACCTCCATTACCTCACCACTGCCACACTCCAGGCAGCTTTCCACACACTGGGGCTGAGCCTCACACGAGTGAACATATTCATGGACAGACACATCATCATTAAGGAAAATATATATATATATATATATATATATATATATATATATATGCCTCTCAGAGAACCCAGTAAACGACTGAGAGTATCCTGCCTGCATGGAAGAGACTGGCAAGCTCCCTGTGGTGTATTCGATATGCCAAATACAGTAACAATAACAGGACTCATTCCCTTGACCCTGAAAAGAGCCTCCAATCGTTGGGAAAAAAACGAGTAAGGAGACGCTGCTAAAATCTCAGGGCTGGGATGAATGGAGATGCTACTGCCCCACTCGAGTAAATTGATGAACAACGGAATGACAGTGATACAGTGATGTATAACTATTTGTATATATTCAAAAATAAAACAGAAACAATACATAAATTTTGAAGAGTAACACAGTAGATATTGACATGTTTCATTTTCCTTGTTATTACAGCGGTATACATCTGTATACATGTAAATGAATGTCTATATCTCATGTTAGTTGACCTGCATACATTGAACCATCCTTGCATCCCTGGGACAAATTCTTCATAATTCTTTGTTCTTCCTAATTCAAAGGCTTTTAATAATATAGAAATTTATCCATTCTTCTATATTGTATATTTTAGTGGTGTAAATTTTTTCATAGCAGTCTTAAGTGATTTTTTTGCATTTTTGAGATGTTTGTTGTAATTTCTCCCCTTTCATTTCTATTATTATTTGTTAGTTTGCTCTCTTTTTCATTGTGAGTCTAGCCTGGGGGCTGCTGAATTTATTTATTTTTTTTCTAAGATCCAAGTTTCATTAATTTTCTGCATTGCATTTTTTGGGGGGTTCTGGGTTTGTTTTATTTTTGTGTTTTTGTTTTGCCATATTTGGTGGTACTCAGGGCTTACTTCTGGCTCTGCACTCAGGGATTACTCCTGGCAAGGTCTAAAAGACCATACAGGGTGCTGGGGATTGAACCCATGTCAGTCATGCAAGACAAATGCCTTACCTGATGTATTATCTCTCCTACCCTGAAAGAATTTAAGACAGAGAAAATCTACTTACAAATGTTTTTAATAAAGAAACAAAAACACGAACACACATTTTAGGGGCAGAGAGAGTACACAGTTAAAGAATTTACCTTGTAGACAGACAGCCCATTTGATCCCAGGCACTGAATATGCTTCCCCAACCACTAATGGTAGTGATCCTTGAGCACAGAGTCAGGAGTATCAGATGTGGCCCAGCCCATCCCACCACCAAAAATCACAGACTTTAAATCTTTTGTATGAAAAAATATAGATAAATACAAATTGTTTTGTGCTAATTGTATGCGACTTGTGTTGTATACCTAAATCTATTGATCCTCTCAGTGAAAGTATTTACACAATTTTGTAGCTTAAGGCAAATAAGCCACTTTCCCCATGTAATGTTATTTTCTTAGACTAAAACTGTAGTAATTCATCTTCCACTTGAAAGGTAACAACTGACAGGAAAAAATACTCCAAGGACTGAAGTGCATATCTTGTTTACCAAGACTCTGAGTCTGATCCTAGCATGCCACGACTGCCTCTGGACCCCTAAACACTGCCATATGTGTACCAAATGGCCCCCAGGTCACAAACAGCATTGGATTCCCCCCCCAACATTGACTATTCCAATCCAACTGTCAAGTATCACCAGAAATAGTCCCTAGCCCCTGAATATTGCTTGCAAGTCTCCTTGTCAAAAGAAAATAAATGTATACACATAAATAAACATGTGTATATATTTTGTCAGTGATAAAATTCTAAACCAAAATTTGAAACCAGAAATTTGGAAAATGTGTTTCTGCCACCATATGCACTGCAACTTTGCACTATTTAAGATTTATATGACAAATGAGTGTTGATATCAGTGAATGCATCAATTTGTGTTCTATAAAATATATCAGCAATTGGAAGATCTGTCTAACACAGTGACTATTTTTCACTGAGTAATGCGACAGAATAAAACATGAATAAAAGATACAGCAAAAGGGCAAGAGAGGTCATGACTTTTAATGTAACACAATAGTGACAAAGAATATAATAATTACTTGAAGGGGTTTCTAAAATAGCCTCTGGTTTTCTAAATACATATCTCTAAATACATGTCTCTATGAGGCCATCTTTTATTCTAATATTTCCAATGAAATATTATATGATAATACATATTTAAGGCAAAAAGTAATGTGTGAACCCATTTGTATTAAGAAAAATATCCAAAAATTTTATAAAATGCAAGATATTATATTTATCAATAATTTTATTTTTGCTCTTGAAAGATAAATATTGGGGATAAAGAGATAGTAAAGCTTGCGTTGCAGAGAAAGCCTGGGTTCATACCCCAGCATCCTCTATGGTCCTCTGAGTCTGTCAGGAGTGATACCTAAGCATAGAGCCAGGAATAAGTCCTGAGCAGTGTCATGTATGCCTCAAAAACAAACAAAAGAAGCAATCATTATTTTCCAGAAAATATTTATGTTAACAAGTGTGAGATTAAAATTATTATGTTTAGATGAAATAATATATAAAACCTAATTTTTCCATATTTTCTAACAGCAAATATATGTATATAACGCACAAAATGAGAACACACAAATTATTCTTGGGTTAATAAAACATATATGCTATTTTAAATATTTGAAAATATATTAAAATCAAATCAGTGCCCACATTTTTCTGTATTTGGCTTTATCACTTTCTAAATTTGGGCTCTTTTTAAAACAGCGCACACAGTCTACAAGCCTTAAACATGCCCAATATTGTCTGAAGTGGTGCACACCAATTTACCTCATTCTTTAAAAAAAAATTGTTATTAGTGAATCACCGTTAGGTATGGTTACAAACTTATGAACGTTTGTGTTTGCATTTAAGTCATACAGTGATGGTATACCCATCCCTCCACCAGTGCACATTCTCCTCCACCAATATTCCCAGTATCCCTCCAGCCACCTCCACCCATCCCCCACCACCCCACCCTGCTTCTGCGGCAGGGCATTCCCTTTTGTTCCCTCTCCTTTTGGATGTTGTAGTTTGCAATATATTTACCTCATTCTTTTAAAAAGGTAGGTAACATTCAAATCAAAGGCGACAAGAGGGCAGGAAAGGGTGCCCTGTGAATCACACAGTTGTCCAAATGGCAACAAAACACAGAAATGATCAAAAGATTCTGCTAGCAGCCCACAGAGTGTGAGGTAGTGATCAGGAGAGGAAAAAAACTGTGGGAGAGTTTTCAAGTGAGGATCAGTCCAAAATAAGAAGATCAAGAGGCCTGCACTTCTAGCACAGATGTGGGGAGAAAAGGATTCTCATTCATTGTTGGTGGAAACGCCAACTGGTTCAGCCTTTTTGGAAAACAATATGGACATTCCTCCAAAAACTAGAAATTGAGCTTCCATATGACCAAGCAATACCATTCCTGGGAATATATCTGAGATGCAAAAAAATACAGTAGAAATGATATCTGCACTTGTATGTTTATTGCAGCACAGTTTACAATAGCCAGAATCTGGAAAAATCCCAAATGCCCAAGAACAGATGACTGGTCAAAGAAACTGTGGTATATCTACACAATGGAATACTATGCAGCTGTTAGAAGAGATGAAATAATGTAATTTGCATATAAGTGGATGGACATGGAGAGTAATGAGTGAAATGAGTCTAAGTGAAATGAGTCAGAAAGAGGACAGACAGAATGATTGCACTCATTTGTGAAATATAAGGTATCATAATATGAGACTAACACCTAAGGATAGTAGAGATAAGGGTCAGAAGGATCATACCATGGTTTGAAAGCTGGTCCCATGTGCTGGGAGAAAAGACAGTTGGGACAGAGAAGGAACCACTAAGTAAATGATGATTGGAGGGATCGCCCAGGGTGAGAGATGTATGCTGAAAGTAGACCAAGGATCAAACACGATGACCTCTTAGTATCTGTATTGCAAATCATAATGCCCAAAATTAGACAGAGGGTAAGAAGGGTTGTACCTGCCATAGAGGAAGGGAGCGGGGTAGCATGGGGTGATGGGTGAGACTCTGGGAACAATGGTGGTGGAAAACATGCACTCGTAGAGGCATGGGTGTTCGAGCATTGTTTGACTAAAACACAATCAAGTTTGAAACCGTATCTCATGGTGATCCAATAAAATTTCTAAAAAAAAAATAAAAGAGGTCTGCACTCATTTGTGGAATATAAAATAACATGATTTGAGACTGACACCCAAGGACAGTAGACACAAGGGCCAGGAATATTGCCCCATAGTTGGAAGCCTGCCTCATGAGCTGGAGGAGAAGGCAGCTGATATAGAGAAGGGATCCCTAAGACAACGATGGTTAGAAAAATCATTTGGATTGGGAAATGTGTGCTGAAAGTAGATAAAGGACCAAACATGATAATCTCTCAGTATCTGTATTTCAAACCATAATGTCCAAAAGTAGAGAGTATGGGGGTAATTATCTACCATGGAGGCAGGGGGAAGATTGGAAAGGGGGGGTATACTGAGGACATTAGTGGAATCAAATGTGCACTGGTGGAGAGATGGGTGTTTGATCATTGTGTAATTGAAACTAAAACATGAAAGATTTATAACTATCTCACAGTGATTTAATAGAAGAAGAAGAAGAGGATGAAGAAAAGGAAGAAGAAAAAGAAGAAAAGAAAAAGAGGAAGAAGAAGAAGAGGAAGAAGAAGAAGAAAAAGAGGAAGAAGTAGTAGAAGAAGAAGTAGAAGAAGAAGAATATGATGATGATGATGATGAAGAAAAAAGAAGATGAGGAAGAGGGTGATGATGATGATAATGATGAAGAAGAAAGAAGAAGAGGAGGAAAAGGGTGATGATGATGATGATGATGATGATAAAATGATGATGATGATGATCAAGAGGCAATACTAGGGGCTGGAGCAATAGCACAGAGGGTAGGACATTTGCCTTGCACGTGCTCAATTCCCAGCATCCCATATGATTCCCTGGGCACCATCAGGAGTAATTCTTGACCGTAGAGCCAGAAGTCATCCCCGTGCATTGTCAAGTGGCCCAAAAGGCCAAAAAAAATAGAGGCAATGCTAGGATTGGTGCAAAGGAAAAATGAACACTACTGGCAGTGGAAGAAGTGGTGGGCTGGGGATGGAGAAATAGTACAGCGGGCAGGATATTTGCCTTGCACATGGCCAACCTGGGTTCAATCTGGAGCACCCCATTTGGTCCCCTGAGCACCACTAAGAGTAAATCCTGAGTGCAGAGCCAGAAGTGACCCTTGAGCATTGAAAGGTGTGCAACTCCTTCCCCCAAAAAAAGTGGTGGGGAGAAAAATCCAACTTGTGCATCTCTACCCATACAAGACCTTGTGCATTTCTACCCATACAAGACCTAAAAGGGAGGCATCACCTGAGCCTGGCTTACTTGGGTCTCCACACAGGGATTCAACATATAGTATTCAAGGTCAAGTTGATGAACAGACCTGTATAAGTTGACAACAAAGATTCTCTCTCTCCTAACTGTACATCTGATCGCAGTCATTCACTCAAAGTCAGAGAGAACATTTGATCCAAGATATAAGAAAGCTCTTTCTGCTATGTGAAACCGATCAGTTCTAAAGGACTAAAGCAATGGGGCAGGTTGAGGCACTGGGAGTACTGAATGCAGAGAGGCTGCATTGGTTTGTATGGAGCATTCTCAACAGCAGTGGAAAGCAATACAAATGCAGCCCCACAGGCTCAATTCTGAGTAAGTGCACCTTAGATTGCTACTCAAACCTTCATTAGAGCAGATGCTCACCCAATGCAATAGCCACAACAAAGAAGAGGAACAGTCCACCAAAATTAATAGGTCAAGACAAAAGCTTGGGATGATCCTCGGAACTCAGCAGCTTACATAACCTTTCAGATAAGAGCCAGCATGACTATGATAAGGTCATTTATTGAATTGGGAAGCCAATAGAAGAGACACCGAACAAAGAAAGAAAAGTATGAGGAAGTGTATGAGGAAACTAACCAAAAGTCATTGAACTAAAGATCATGGCTGATGACTAAAACACTTAACTGAATGAACTCAGTAGGAGTGACATAAACTAATAAATTAATCTGTGTGCTGAAGGATGATACAGGAAACCACCAATAAAGAGCAGAAGAAGGGAAAAGGAATAAAAATAAATGAAAACATGTCATAAACTCATTAGGCAATTTTAAGAGGAACAACATCTGAATTGTAAGGATCCCCAAGAGGAAAGGAAAGAGAATAGAGAAGGATGATTGGTTTAAGAAATAATAGCCGATAACTTTTCTAATATGAGGATTGAGTAATACACTCAGAATCAAGAATCTAAAAGAGATCAAAACAAAATACACCCAAAAAGAATTCCAAAACACATTGCAAGAAAAAGGGATAGAATAAAATCCTGAGAGCAGCAAGATTAAAGAAGAAATATATATATATATATATGTACATATATATATAAACCCTCATAAGACTCACACTAGATCTATCAGAGAAAACTCTGCAGGCCAGGAAAAAGTGGTTCAGCACAGCCAACATGTTGAATGAAACCAAAATTCCAACCAGGATATTCTATATAGCTCAGTTATTATTGAAGAAGAGATAAAAGTGCTGTTATGGACAAACAACAACTAAAGAAGACCAGGCTACAAAATCATCTTTTTAAAGAGCACTAAATGCTCCTTTATAAGGCAAAGAAAACTTATTTGGAAGTAATAAGATAATAAAATGGGAAAAGAAATAGAGGAATAAAAGTCTTGTACAATGCACAGGAAGCTTACTTGCTTCAAATTTAAGATAGATAGGATACAGGCTCAGAAAATCAGAGATAAACTATATGATAATCTCAAGAGAAAGATAATTAGAAGAGTAACCAAGAAAAGGAAATTGAAACACCACTGCATAAAAGGCATATATCAAGCACAGTGAAAGATGAACCAAAGAAGCAAAGACAAACTTCACACAAATTATCTATATAAAATAACACCAATGACCTGAACACATCAATCAGAAGGGAATAAATGGCTGAATGGATCAGAAAACTGACTCTAACCTTCTGCCGCCTATAAGAGAAACAGATGATATATCCTCTATCTGTGTTTATCATGGCAAATGGCAGACATGATCTTAAAAAGTCTGGGCAGCCATATTTATATTTGACAACAAAGACTTCAAATTTTATAAGTTGATAAGGAACTGAATTAACTACCATATAATGGTCAAGGGATATATATATATATATATATATATCAATATGGCATAGAACTGACTAAAATATTTGCACCAAATAAAGGATCACCAAAATATATAAAGCTAGCATTAACCTGTGGGAAGATAGTAACCACAACATACCACTTGTAGGGGATTTTAACAACTTATTCTCACCACTGAATATATCAACTAAACAAAAAAATCAGTAAAGAACATTGAATTTGAAGGAAGAAGTGGAAAATGGGCTTAATAGACATGCATGGGGCTCTCCACCCTGACCCAAAGTGCCAAGTGCATATTATTCTCCAGTGAATATGATACATTCTCCAAGACAGACCACATGCTGTGATACAAAACAAATCTCATGAAATCAAGAAGACAGAAATCATATCAAGAATTTTCTTAGACCATAACGTTTTGAAAGTGAAAATTAACTACAAACAGAAATCTGGGAAAAGTTCAAGCAGTTGGAAACAAAACAACTCACTACTGAATAATAATAGGTGAAAGAGGAAATTAAAGAAGAAAAAGATTCCTGGAAACAAATGAGAATGAAGATGTGAGTTACTAGAACATACTGAACATAGCAAAAATAGCAAAATTGCTCTAAGAGAAAGTTCATAGCAATGCAAATGATCATCAGGACATAAGAAATGACTCAAATAAATAACTTTATCTATAAAACTTATGATGATTAAAAGATACCAACAAAGAGAGTCCAAAGAAAGCAAATATGGGAAATTAATAAAACTTAGCATGAGAATCAATTATATATAATGGAATAAACATACATTAGAGCAGTTTATATATGTATAAATATATAAAGAGAGAAAAGGCCTATATATATACATATTTATGTGTGTACATATATATATATATGACATGACCAGTGAAATCAAGAATTATTTTTTTCTAAAGAATAATTAGAGCAACAAATCCCTAGTTACACTCACAAAGAAAACAAAAGCTTTATTAAGCCTGATTGGAAATAAAAGGGGAAAACTTACATTAGACACCACAAAAAGTCAAAAGCTCATATGATGTTACTATAAACAACTTTAGGCACAAAGAACCTAGAAGAAGAAATAGATATTTTTTTAATTCTAGAGTCTTCTGATACTGAATCAGGAGGAAGCAGAACATCTGAACAGACTAATTACTAGCACAGAAATTAAAATAGTAATAAAATCTCCCCCCCTAAAAAAATCTGTCCTTGATAAATTCACCATCAAGTCCTCCCAAACAACAACAAAAAATCTCCTTCCTATCTTTGAGAGAATCTCCTATAAAGTTGAAGAAATATGAATTCTCTTGGTTCCTATGAACCTAATATTACCTTGATACTGAAAGCAGATGGAGACATTACTTAACAAAAATTACAGACCAATATCTCTGATGAATATTGATGTAAATATTTTCAACAAAATCCTAGTGAACAAAATTCAACAAAAAAGTTAAAAGATGAAATTTTTCTCATATGAATCATAGAACTAAATTTTATATCTTTCAAAGATTCTACAAGTTAAATGACATTATTACAATAACACTTATATCATAATGGTCATTGTCTTGAGAAAGTGTGTTTAAAGGCATTGAAAAACTACCACATTAGATACAAGTCTTTAGTTCTTCTTATCATCAACTCTCACTTTTTCCCATTTTTGATTAATTTCATTCAGATACTAATTTTTAATTAAGTAAATTTGCACTGTCCTTAACATATGTATGTATTATAATATTATATGTATGATAATCCTATGATTATAATGCCAAATAATATCACTGTAAAAAAAAAAAAAAAAAAAAAAAAAAAAAAAGTTAAAAGATGATATATATGGGCCAGAGAGAGTACAGAAGGTAGGGCACTTTCCTTGCATATGGCCGACCTGGGGTCAGTCACCTATACCACATATGCCCCCCACCCAAGCCCCACCAAGAGTGGTCTCTGAGTATAGAACCAAGAATAAGCCCTGAGCACATCTGGGTGTGGCCCCCAAATGAAATAAATAACAGTATAATATTGCACCACATGATCAAGTAGGATGTATCCCGGAGGTACAAGGGTGGTCCATTCCATGCAAGCCAAATCTCTCAACAACATAGAGATAGAAGGAATTTTCTTCAATATAGTAAAGGCATATCATATATCACAATCACACAAGCAACATCTCACTTAACGGTGAAACAGAAATTTTTTCTTCTTAGGCACAAGATAGCTTTGTTCATTCTCACAACTATTGTTCGACATAATATTGGAAGTTTTAGTCATAGCAATCAGGCAAGAAAAACATATTAATGAAATTCAGATTTAGTAAAGAAGAATTCAAACTCTTACAATTACCAGATGGCATTGTATTCTGCAGGAAAACCCTAAAGACTCCACAAAAAAAAACAAAACCAACCCTCTTAGAAACCTTACTGATTGGGAGAAAAATATTACCACTCTAGATATCCAACAAGAGCTAATATGTAAAATTTATAAAATCCTCCCCAAACTAACGGACAAAAACACAGTGTTATCAAACAATGAAGAGAGAAGATGAGCACACTCCTTCAGTGAAGACATGCAAATGCTCTATAGGTATGTAGAAAAACATACACTTCAATACTAATCATCATGGAAATGCAAATCAAAGTAAGGATGAGATATCACCTCATGCCAGTGAAAATGGCATACACCAAAAAGACTAGAATGAATCAGCGATAGTGGGGATGTGGGGGAAAAGCCACTTTGAACCTCTATTGGTGGAAATGTCCTTTGGTTCAGCCTCTATGAAAAACAGTACGGAGACTGTTCCAAAAAATGAAAATTGAGTTTCCATATACCCCAGCAATTCCAAATCTTGTCATCTATCCCAAGAGCACAAAAAAAAACACATTGATTTGAAAAGATATTTCCACTCCGACGTTCACTGCAGTGCTATTCACAACAGCCAAGATCTGGAAATAACCTAAATGTCCAAGAAATGAGGAATGGATAAAGAAATTGTGGCGTATATGCACAATTAATACTACTCAGCTATAAGAAAAGATTAAATCCTGTTAGTTTGCTTCAATTTGCATGAGTATTATACTGAAGTGAGTCAAAGGAAGAATAAGAAGTGAGTCAAATACAAAATGACCTCTAATTTCTGAAGTATAAAGAAACATAGTAAAAGGATTTGAAAATGGCCACAACACATACTGAGTCCTTTTTAAATGAATCACCTTAAGATACGATTACAAAGCTTTCATGATTGTCATACAATTTCCAACAGCCATTCCTCTACCAGTGTACATTCCCACCACCAATATCCCCCTTACCCTCCTGCCATTCCCCCAACACCCCTGTATGACACTTTCTCTCTCTATCTATCTCTGAATTATGGTTTGCAATATTGCAATACAAATACTGAGAGAGGTCATGTTTGGTCCTTCATACACTTTCCCCACACATCTCCCATCCAGAGCGATCCCTTCCAACCATCATTGTCATACTGGTCCTTTCTCTATCCCAACTGCCCTATCCCTCAGCCCTTGAGGCAGGCTTCTAAATATGGACCAATTCTTTTGGCCCTTGTTTCTACTATCCTTGGGTGCTAGTTTCATACTATGGTTTTTTATATCCCACAAATGAGCTCAGTCATCCTATGTCTGTCTCTCTCCTGTGACTCATTTCACACAGCATGATACTCACCATGTCCATCCATTTATAAGCTAATTTCATGACTTCATATGAGAGTCTGTCTTAAGAACTGAGTTGCAAAGTGGAGGAAAGGGGTGAGAATGGACCTAATAACAGTGGTAGTGACATGGTATTTCTGAAACACTAATATTAACATTAATGCAAATCATCGTGCCTAAATTAAAGGAAAAAAGGAAAGTAGAGAATACTAAAATTTTACTTTAGTAGCTCCCAACTTAAGGACCTTTGGCTTGTTTTACAGTGTTTTGTTTAATTAGCATTGCTATAGTTAACATCATTATACTTGATGAACTGGTTTTTAAATTTTGTTTTGGAGCCACAACCAGTGGGACTCGGGATTTATTCCTGGCTCTGTGTGCAGGAATTACTGCTGATGATACTCAGGGAACCATGAGCTGTCAAGGATAAAATCATCTTAATCAGCAACCCGAAAGGCAAGTACCTTAGTTGGATATCTCAATGCAAAAGAATGTAATGAGAAAGTGAACCACATTTTCTCTCTCACTTCCTGTCTTTCTTTCTCTCTTATACACACACACACACACACACAGACACACACACACACACACACACACACACGCAAGCATAGTATGGGCACAGAAACTCTGAAAAGACAGACGAATCATTATCAGTTCCTATTTATACAAAAGGCTCAGTGGTGACAGGTTAAAATTGTGACTAGAAAAGCAGCAGCGGTCACTTACATTTGCTGGGAAAAGGGGCTATTTGCTATTCTCTGTATTGAGAGTTTTTATCTGCATTTAGACAAAATTATAAGGTGGCTTTGTTTAACCTCATTTTATCAGTTCTTCAGAGTGACCTTCCCTGATATTTTAGTGGCAATGGTTAGTGGCAATGTCCTAGAGCAGAACATGGCGCAATTGTGAACATTAGGCCATTTCCTGGAACAACACTGAGTCCTAACATTTAAGTGCCAATCTGGGATATCAAATGCTGCTTTTTTTTCTCATATCTGTAAGGGACATTCCGGGTTTTGTAAATGCCAGGTCAAAGCAGATGCTGAAGCAACCAGAGAAAACATTAGAAATATAAATGTTTCACATTACTTCTTTGCTAAAAACCCTTCTCTGACAGTTTCCTTGGACTGCCATAATAAAATACCATGGGGTGCCTTAAACAGAAGAAATTAATTTTCCTCACAGTTCTAAAGACATTAAAATACAATTCAAAGTACCAGTAGGTTTGGTTGGTCTATGTCTTCCCTCCTTGGCTTGCAGATGGCCACCATGTCTCTGTGTCTTCACAACTACCCTCAGTGACTCATGCCTTGTGTGTGTGCATGTGCATGTTTGTGCATACTATGTGCTTGCATGTAAGAGACCTGTAAATTTCCTTTACCTATAAGGACACCGGTCATATTGGAGTGGAACACATGCTGAAGAGCTCATTTTAGCTTAATCACCTCCATTAAGACCTTGTCTCCAAGTATGGTTACATAGTGAGGTACTGGAGGTAGGAACTTAAGCATATAAACTATCTGTTATCAATTCTCTTGGAGTCAGGTTCCTTAGAAGGAGAATCTGAAGATAGTATGCAAGAGACTTCTTTTTTTCCTTTATTTTGGCTTTTTTGGGTCACATCCAGCGATGCACAGGAGTTACTCCTGGCTCATGCACTCAGAAATTACTCCTGTAGGTGCTGGGGAACCATATGGGATACTGGGAATTGAACCTGGGTCAGCCTGGTGCAAGGCAAACGCCCTACCTGCTGTGCTATTGCTCCACCCCCCCTCAAGAGACTTCTTGAGAGAAAAATTTTGTATGGTAGTGAGGACGTTGGGATAGTAAAGGAAAGTAAACAAACAAGGAAGTGATTTCAGATAAATCCTAGTCTCAGATTGACCTCAGGAAAACTTTGGAAGCGTATATTATAAGAGTAATTTGTGCCTAGAGACAAAGGGGGCTGGATTTTCATACCCATATATCTAGAATCGGTTACTGGAAATAGAAAATTCTAGGAAGGAAAATGTAAGTACCAAGTAATCCAGGATGGGTCCTATGTCCATGAAAATAGCACCTAAATAATTAGATGGAGGATGACTCAAAGCAGTAAAAACTATCCCTGAGATCTGAGTAGAGCAACAACAGTCTCTATAATACCTCTGTTTAAGTGCCATGTGTTAAGTTTTTCCTGGAATCTAGTTCTAGGGAAATCATACTATGCAGTCAATGTTATGATGATGATGATGATGATGATGATGATAGTTACAACGTGGCACTTACTATGAGTACTTATCTTTCATAATAGTATTTGCAGACATTATTAATTTCATCCTAACAAGAACCCTATGATAGACATATCATATCAAAATAATTATGCTTATTTTTTATAGGTGAGGAAACTAAGCACAGAAATAATAAAGCTATGCAGTTGGTACATTATGATTTGAGTCCCAAAATTAAAACTCTAGAAGTTATTTCCTATTTAATTTTTTTAGTTTTAGTTTTGTGCCACACTTGGTAGTGTATGGGGTTACTCTCACTCAGGGCTTACTCCTGGCTTAGAAAAAAATCCTGGCGGTGCTTAGATCGTATGGGATGCCAGGAATCAAACATGAGTTGGCTGCATGCAAGGTAAGTGCTTTACCCACTGTGCTATTGCTGTTGTCCCCCTTCTTAATTTTTTTAATGATTCTATTTAAATTGGGTTATATTCTAAACAGAGTCACCTGAGTCACAACTGATTGCATTAAGAATTAACACTGACGGGGACCCGAGCGATAGCACAGCAGGTAGGCATTTGCCTTGCACATGGCCTATCTGGGTTCGATCCCCGGCATCCCATATGGTCCCCCAAGCACTGCCAGGAGTAATTCCTGAGTCAGAGCCAGGAGTAACCCCTGAGCATCACTGGGTGTGACCCAAAAAGCAAAAAAATAAAAAAAAGAATTAACACTGACTGCATCACAATTGATGGAGTTCAAAGTAGGAGGCAACCAATCTTAGAGGAAAATATTTTTTTCTACAGATATATATATATATATATATGTATAAAAGCCCACAAGGCTCAACTTCTAACAACATCTAGTGATGGGCTTAATGGCCCCTGAGTGAAACACAACAATTTTCACCCTCTTTCCTCATTTTTTTTTATAATCAATCCCTTCACCACTGTCTACTTCCTTCTACCAATGCCCCTCATCTCTGCTACTCTCCCACCCACCAGTATGCCTCTTCTGACAGGTGGTTTTTTTTTGTTTGTTTATTCAATTTTTTTAATTAATTCAATTTTTAATTAGTGAGTCACTGTGAGGGTACAGTTACAGATTTACACATTTTTGTGCTTGTGTTTCCCTCATACAATGTTCGAGAGCCCATCCTCCAGCAGTGTCCATTCTCTACCACCAATGAACCCAGTATCACACCCTCCAATCCCGTCCCCGTCACCCCACCCCACCTCTCTGGAAGGGTATTCCATTTTGTTCTCTCTATCCTTTTGGGTGTTGTAATTTGCGATAGGGGTATTGAGTGGCCATCGTGTTCAGTCTCTAGTCTACTTTCAGCATGCATCTCCCTTCCTGCACGGGATCTCCAACCACATTATACTAGGTATCCCCTTCTCTATCCAGGCTGCCTTTCCCCCAGCATGTGAGGCCAGCTTTCAAGCTTTGGAGCCAATGTCTTGGTATTATATTCTTTGGTATTAGTCTCCTACTCTGTTATTTTATATTCCACAGATGAGTGTAATCTTTCTGTCTGTCCCTCTCTTTCTGGCTCATTTCACTTAGCATGATACTTTCCATGTTGATCCATTTATATGCAAAGTTCATGACTTCATCTTTTCTAATAGCTGTATAGCATTCCATTGTATAGATGTACCAAAGTTCCTGTAACCAGTCATCTGTTCTCGGGCACTCGGGGTTTTTTCCAGAATCTGGCTATTGTAAACAGTGCTGTGATGAACATATAGGTGCAGATGTCATCCCTCTTTCCTCCTAAGGAATCATTTTTGTAACATTTTTCAAGGTTTATCATAAGAAACGATACAAAATATATTATTTTGGTTCTGTTTTGGGGCAGGAATTGGGGCTTGGGATGGAAACATCTGAAATATGGTGGTGGGAAGGGGTAATGGTGGTGGGATTGGTGTTTGAATATTAAATGTAATGAAATATTGTGAACTACTTTATAAATTTTTTTAAAATTATAAAAAAAAGAATTAACACTGGACTCACCGGTAGTTATCTCTAAACCAGACATAATGAAGGCTATTAGGCTATCAGGGGCATTGGATACTGTATTCTGAATTCTGGTCTATCAATCAAATCACAGTGTTAAAATGTGACAAAAGATCTGAAGCAAAAGCTGAGAGTCTCAGTGAGAGACTAGTAATAGAAATCCTCAAAAAACAACAATAGTAATAAAACATGGATGTAGAAAAGAAGAAGAGCTAATGTAAGAACAGATCACACGTTCCTGTGACTGGACACAGAGTGGGCAAGGGATCTGAAGAACTGGAACCGGAGCTTAGTGGGACTGACCACAACTGCTGTGGTTAAATTTGCTGTGGCATATCATGCCACATTTCAGTTGATGCAATATAGGTGCTTATTGCACTAAATTCTCACAAACATGTTCTTTTTTTTTTTCCGCCAAGGGTACCAGAAGACAAGGTAAGTCTCACTCACTGTATCACTGTATTACTCAACAATCCTTATTCATCTGTTGTGGAGGCCAAAACTCTCAGAGTTCCTTTGATGACTTAGCTGGTGAATGGCATGAAGTTAAATTTAGTTTCGAGAGTGGGAACATTTTTATTTCCAGATTCTCATGAAATGTTATGTCTGTACAAGAATTGCACATGGGCCTTCATTGTTTATCTTTAATTACTGCTTTAATCTGAGTTCAGTATTTTGAGTTTCCTCTTTGAAAGCAGACACAGCATAAATTTCAAATATCAACATGAGAAATATGGAAGTCATATATTATTTAACATTAGGTTGTGGTGGAAACATGACAAACTAAGTCAATACACATAAATAAAACAACATTGAGAGAGACATGACAAAGGATAACAGATTGGTTTATATATTGACAAAGGCACAGAGCACATTGAAGTGAGACAAACAGAGCCAAAGAAACTGTTTCTTTTCATATAAAATAAAATAAAAATACTTGAGGTAGACAGGAAGAAGTTCATACTGGTTTTCACTATGTAGTACACAGTAAAATAAGCTATTGCAAAAAGTTAGCAATGATGGTAACAATTGATGAGGTATGAGCTTATACTCCTAAAACTTTTATAATGTTATAATTCAGTATTTCCTCAAAGGAAAAATCATTACTTGAATCTTCTCATTGGTTAATGCAAGCATGTTACCATTTTATGAAGAAAACTAAATTTTAGTTATTTTTTCAAATAAATGTAATAAAGATACTGACACTTAAAATATACATTTAAGAAGTTAGTAAAATGCACACTAAAACTGAAATATAAAATCTAAAAATTCACAAACTAAAGTTAACATAAATAAAAAGCGAGTAATAAATACATTACATGTCATAAGATTAGGACTTTCTCATGTCATGTAGAAATTATCAACTTTAAAAGTTCTTATGAATCTCTGAAACATCAAGAATATACAACATAAGCTAAGAGTGCTTATCAACCTGAATATTTCTATGTGATTTACACAGAAATGTACAAGTAAATCTAAAATCTCCCGAATCTCAACTTATCAGAATCCTTAGGGAATTACTCTATTGGTGGCTTTGATTTTCCTTCTAAGAGTTAAATTAGCATGCTTTGTTTCATCTTCTTATGACTGAAAATGTTGTGCATTAGTTTTCTCTATAGTAAGGACTTTTTGATATAATGTTATGACTGAGATTATTTTTAAGGAAAGAAA
Source organism: Sorex araneus (assembly GCF_027595985.1). NCBI lineage: Eukaryota > Metazoa > Chordata > Mammalia > Eulipotyphla > Soricidae > Sorex > Sorex araneus. The sequence goes on along the minus strand of NC_073302.1, from coordinate 128,527,036 downwards.
TTTCCGACTACACTATTTTATAAAACACTTGACAATGTCCCCCTGACGTAAAGTGGAATGCATAAAGTGAAGAAAATTTTAACATATCTATCTTTTTTATTATGAAGCTTTTCATGCTTACTGTATAATTTATTAACTAGAATAAGTATGAAAAGCAATATGCATAGGTACTCAGAAAAATAGCTGGGTAGCAGTTTGTTTCATTTTATAAATTTGTTTGAAAATGTCTTTAAGAAGTGTAAAAATTTGCTTGCATATATTCTTCATGTATCTACACAACTGTTCTGTGTAATAAAGGGCAATCACTCTTCCCGGCACACTGAAGGAAAAACATACAGAGGTTAAGTTTCTTACTTGGCAGGAACAGAACTGGAACCTCTATCATTTGGAACTTGAATCTTTTACCATGGGCTAAGACTATTTTGCTACCAAACAATATTAATTACTAACCACTAAAACATTCATGGGGGGGGGGATGGTGCCACTAGCAGGTCAACCTGTACCTGCAGGGCATGTGCATCAGCAGTCTGATGGTGCCTGCAGACTTCCTGATGCCCCAAAATTGCCGCTGTGTCTTTGGCCAGACCCCAACAACTTGGGGCCAAGTTACCAAGAAGTTAAATGGCCAAAATTTAGGTATGTGGGAGTCGCACGCACAAACCACCTCTGGCTCAGCTATACAAGCTCATTTATTGACCTTATTTCAGAGACCCATAACTCTCGAAAGCGATCAAAACCAGAAGTTAGGGGCAGGCCAGCAGCATGGTGCCCTGCGGGCTAAATTGTGTGCCCTGCAGGGCATATGTCAATAGTTTATTGCTCTGGAAAAGATAGGAACAAGGGCCATGATCCAGAGACACAAAATAGAATCTCCAAACTGAGCAGCCAGCTGCAGAGATGCCTCTGGAATTTAAGCCAGGCAGACTCCACCAGGGTACCTCAGAAAGGGGCAGGCATCATTCCCTCCATCTGTCCCCAAAAAGCCCTGGTGGCCACCAGAGACACACAAAAGAATCTCTGAACTGAGCAGCTCGTTGCAGAGATTTCTCCAGATCCTAATTATCTGGAATTTTGTAGTTCCAGGAGCATGAGGCCACTCTTGCAAGTGTGCAACAACTTATGCTGTTCATAAGAAGCAATACAAAAGAGAGTATGGGGGAGATTGTCTGCCATAGAGGCAGGGGAGGGGTGGGATGGGATACTAGGGTTCTTGATGTTTGAAGATGTGCACTTGTGGAGGGTTGGGTGATCGATCATTGTATAACTGAAACTCAAACAGGAAAGCTTTGTAACTATATCTCATGGTGATAAAAAATAACAATAATAAAAATAAAATTAAATTAACATTCTGAGTAAAAAAATATAATGTAAAGTTTATCCCCAATTCAATCAGCTTAATCAGTGGCTGAATAATAGCAGTACTCTTACATTAAAAAAAATCATGAGCATTGATCATAACATGGATTGAATACGTACTTAAAAAAGACCTATTTGGCTAAGATGTGCTTATGGTAATTTTGCACATTTAATTTTTACCTATGATGCCTTTTGAATACCACTTAATTCTGAAGTAGAAATGACACCAACGTAAATAAACACATAATCTTGCAAAGAAAATTAGCAAACTACAACACCTATCATCAGCTTTCACTACAGAATGCTTCCTGTGAATCAATACAAAGCTGGCTTCTAGTGGTAGCCATGAAATGGAGAATTTGGCTTTAGGATATATTTTGAAAGTTGAGTTGACATGTTCTGTAAATAAATTAGGTAAGAAAAAAGGGCTAAGTCATAGCTTTTGATCTGAGCAGCAGGGTTAATGCGGAATAATTTCCTGAAATGAGGAAAATGGGAAGAAGAAATGAAACATGTGCTTTAGAAAAAAATTTTGAGCAATAGCACAGTGGGTAAGGCATTTGCCTTGCATGCAGTCAACACAGATTCGATTCCTCCAGCCCTCTCAGAGAGCCTGGCAAGCTACCATGAATATCTCGTCCACATGGCAGAACCTGGCAAGCTACCCATGGCGTATTTGATATGCCAAAAGCACTAACAAGTCTCACAATGGAGATGTTACTGGTGCCCGCTTGAGCAAATCTATGAACAATGGGACAACAGTGACAGTGACTTAATATAAACTTAAATGTAGGTATCATATAGACAACTACATAACTAAATTCAGGCTCACTAGAATGCTCAGAGCTAGAGATAAAATGTGGGGATTAATGAAGAAGCTGAAGAGTTAGATGTGACCACTGTAGAGAGTTCAGATGAGGAAGATTTCTGATAACTGAGAATTAAAATTTGATGCACTTAAGGAAGTATGAATACTGTGCAGATTTTGGGAAGCCAAGGGAATATTTCAAGATATGTTCCCTAAATAGTAATCAATTCTGTCAAAATGACATAAAATTCAAATAAGATGACTGTAACTATATCACTGGATTTTGCAACATGACATTCATTAATTTGCAAGTCTCCCTGGAAAAATGAGATTTCTTTTGGAAATAAAATTTCAATGAAAATAAACTTTAGGAAGAGATGTGAAGCGAGAAATTAGATGTAGTAGATAATCACTTCCAACAACTTTTTTGAACAGTGGAGCAGAGAAATGGGATAGCCACTGAAGGGGGCATCAGGGACAATCATTTTAATTTTGTTTAGTTTTATCTATTTGAATAGATTTTTTCTATTTTCTTTCTTAAGCATGAAATATAATTGCAGCATGTCCCTATACTACTAATAATAATATAACAGAGAAAAACAGAGTTAAAAAAAGAGAAGAGGTTCACGACCAGAGTCTTTGAGTAGATGAAAGCGAAGTATTAGCAATGGCTAAATTTGTGGATAATTCAACCCATCTAATAGGAGAAAGGCAGTGCTCACAAGTATAGATTGAGGTAATTTTATAAATTTTGATGGTAAAAGTGAGAAAACTCTGCTCTAGTCACCTTTACTTTATTAGTACGATTAAAAGAAAATGCATTAGAGTTGTTAGGAGAAAATAAAAGTTGGAAGCTGTAAAAAGGAATGTGTGAAAGTTTATTTCTGGAAAAGAGGGGAAGTACTTGGGAAAATTATAGTATTTCCATCTAGTGTTTGAGAACTCTTCTGTGTTTTCTTTCATACATTTTCTGCTTCTCAGACACTGACACAAAGAATGTAGACAGTTGTGTTTTCAGTGAGTATGAGGGTGAAAGAGGGAGAAAACAGAGTTAGGAGCATATGAAATATTATTATAGTAATGATACTAACAGATTAGATAGAAGAATAAGCAAGTATATATGAAGAATAATGGAAAAGGCAGTAGCAAATAGAAAACTCTAGGGATGTAAATTGGTATGCTAAATATGGAAAACAGTGCAGAAGTTCCCCAAAAAAATAAAAATAAAACTACCATATGAACCAGCAAGTGAAGGTACAGATTACCAACTATAAAAGAAATAAAAAGGCTGGGGATGTAATGCACCTCATAAAAACTACCGTATGGTTAAAAGTTGCTTGCAGAATAATTATAAATTCCCAGAACAAGGGAAAAATACTATAGGGAAGGACATTAAGTAAATTGATTGAGGTTATTATAAAGTTACATTGTTTTAAACAAATATTTATAAGCATTCACCCCCAAACCTATACTAGAGATTTATCCAGTAAAAAGAGAACTGTTCAGTTTGCCCAGTATCTGAATCTTTGGGATGTCTTTCTCAAACTCTATTTCTAATAGAACCTCCAAGCACTTGGATCCCTTTCCATAATGTTTCTCCAATTTATTTTATTTTACACTTGTATTTAACTCAGACCCCATGAAGATACAATCTTTGCCTAAAGACTCTCCATCCTATAGTGTCTTGCAAGATTAACCTTTAGAATCCTTATAATGCTCTCTTTGCTAACCAAATGTGTTTCATATGTTGTTGCTGTGTCTGTCTCAATTCAAACTGTTCACCTCTATGCACTATTTTCCAGCTAATGAGGAATTTCCTGTGCTTTAATATCATTCATGTCTTATTTCCTCCCTGTTTCTACTCTATGCCCCATCTTGTGCGTGATTAAATCGGCCCCTGGAAAAATTCAGAGGTTCCATCATGCATTTAACAAGCTGTGTGCGAGAGACCTTGAGATCCTGGACACCAGGGGACCATGACTAGCTGGCAAAGTTTTACTTTGGCAGGCTTGGTTTGGAAACACTTCACAGGCTGTTTCCTGTGAGCTGGGCTGAGATTGCTCTTTTGGAAATCTTCCTTCTAGTCAGCTGCTTGTTGGCTAGCCTCTGTGTGAATTGGAGCATGCTCCTTCTTCAGAAGAAGTCAGAAGTTTGCTTGGGAATCACTTGTTAAAGGAGAGAATGGTTATGAGTTTGTGAATTCAGATTCCAGGTCCAAACAGCTTCCTTTTCTTCTCTCAAACATATGGGATGAATAAAGAGACAAATAAATTCAGTGATTTAACTAACCTTATTTGCCATCTTTCCCCCCAAAAAAAATTTTTTTAAGAGAACTGGGGAAAAGCCTTTGTTTATATAAGACGTGGAGATTTGACAGCATAGTTGGAACAGCTGGTGACCTGGCTAAATCCTTCAGAAGGTTTGGCTAGAGGGAGAGGCAAATATTTAAGATAACAAGATATTGATGTTTTCTGCAGCATGCTGGAACTATTAGATCTATAGAATAAAGAATTTGGTCAAAAGCCAGGCTATAATCCCTTCTCTAAGCTGAAGAACACATACTTTAAAGGCCTAAGTAAGTGTAAGGAAACTCACTCACTGTTTAATGTTAACGCAAGAAATGTTTGAAACTTCTATCCGCTAGAAAAAAAAATAATGGCCTAAAGTAGACTATACAGAAATGTATAGAAGCCATGCATGGGAGATGTTATAGGTTAATCCCTCTGAAGAATCCTACCACTTCCTCCCCACATGTTCACAGCTGGGGCCCAAAGATCCAAACTGTCCCTCTCCATTGCAGGCCAGACAGAGGTCAATGTGATTCAGGATAGAAAGCTGCCAAAGGGAAAGTGAAAACAGATCCAACTAGGAGGATTGCAAGAGTTGAAGGAAATCACATCAGAGCTCATGGGGTTGACAGAAGACCAACAGAATGTATAAAGTTCACCACTTTCTCATAAGCAACCTAGGTGCAATTCAGAGCAAAGTGTTAGTCCTTTGAAAAATGTTGAAACTTGGAGCTCCCCTTCTTTGCCTTCCACAAATAATGTACTGTTATGCAAACTCTGCACTTTCTCCCATGTTATATTTGGTGTCTGAAGGAAGGAATGTCAATGAGCACATTGTCAGAGAATGTTGTTGGTAGAAAACAAAAATCTGAAGCAAGTGTTTATTTTTCTTGTTCTGCTTTTTTAAAAGCTTGACTATAGACTAAATCAACAAAACTGTTAGTGTCTAGGGAGCACTTTTAAGATGGGTTATGCAAAGAGCCCAACTGAGAATACCCTCAAGTCAACTGATAAATATTAGTGATTATATTTCTGCATACAGAAAGGTATATAGGAGACAGAAATGTACAGATATACCAAATCTCTTATACCAATATCGCAGACTTTATTTATTGTAGCTTATAGTAAATTTTTTATTCCTTTATTCAAATGCATTTTTATTGGAATAATATTAAATATGTAGATAAAATTACATAATACAGATGTCTATTTGATGATCAAAAATAATTAATAAAACATTATTCTAACATTAAAATATTTAATAGATTAAAATATTTAAATAATTAAATGAAAGTCAAATTTATTTTAAAATAAATAATTTAAATAAATTATTTGAATTATTTTAAATAATTAAATAAATTTAAGATATTTTTATTCCTTTATTCAAATGCATTTTTGATTGTAATGATATGGAACATGTGGATAAAATTAAATAATACCTATGTCTGTTTAATTATTAAAATAATTAATTAAATATATAAATAAATATCTCTAAAATATTTTATAGTTTTTAAGCATAAGACTATATAATTTTTTTCTCTCAGTATGTCAGGGTTTTAAAAAAATTTGGTTTTGCTTTTGAGGCCACATCCAGCAGTATTAAGGCTTACCTCAACTCTGTGCTCAGGGATCACTCCTGAAAAAACTTGGGGAACCATATGGAGCCCTAGGATTGAACCCGAATTGGCTATGTGCAAGACAAGCACCCTACTCACTGAACTATCTCTAAAGCTCCAGTATGTCAAGTTTTTGATGCTACTGTGAATAGTAGTTTTTAATTTTTATGAACTGAATATTTATTAAGCATTTAGTTAACATATATAAATCTTACCATCTAAAATCACTATAAATTCACTCATTAGCTATAAGTTATGTAGTCTTATAAAAAATTTAATGTAGTTATATAGAAATTTTCTCCACACACTATCACATTATCTGAAAACAAAGATGTTTCTTTGGTCCAAACTGACCTTTTTTTTTTATTTTAACATCTTACTACAATGGTTACCTCCAGAAATAAAAATTGAATAACTATGGAGAACATAGATATATTCATCTTATTTTGGAGAGAAAAATATTCCTTCTGTTTTTACAGCATAATTTTATGATAGACACTTGCAATGCTACTTGCAATGTTTTGTATTTGCAATGCTATTTCACCATCACCACCATCAGTGCCAGCAAACATCTACCACTGAAATTTCATTTCTCTCCCCCTCATTTGCTGTCTTAACTTACTGCTCAGTGGTGTTATCTCAGGGTTTATTTTCAGTGAGGATACTGTATTTGATATTCAACTCAATAATATCTACCATTTATTTATTTATTTATTTATTTATTTATTTATTTATTTATTAGTGAATCACCGTGAGGTACAGTTACAGGTTTACAGACTTCCGTGCTTGTGTTTCAGTCATACAATGATCGAGTACCCATCCCTCCAACAGTGCCCATTTTCCACCACCAATGGTCCCAGAATCACTTCCACCACCACTCCCATTCCCCCCACCCCGCCCCACCTCTGTGTTGGGGCATTCCCTTTTGCTCCCTCTCTCCTTTTGGGTATTGTGGTTTGCTATAGAACTATTGAGTGGTCATCATGTTCGGTCTATAATCCACTTTTGGTATGCATCTTTCAACCTGAATGGGTCCTCCCAAAATCCTTTACTTGGTGTTCCCTTCTCTGTCTGAGCTGCCTTTTCCTCCAGCATGTGAGACCAGTTTCCTGCTTAGCACATGATTGACTCCAGTTCTTTCATAGGACCCCCTGATTACCACCACAAGTGATCCTTGAGTAAACACTAATGACTACTGGGTGTGTCCCCAAACTGAAACAGAACTACACTAAAAGTAAAATAATGTAAAAAGTATACTCATATCTTAAGTCCAGCCCTACACCTGTCTGCATCTCTGGGCGCCCACCTAAAAGATGGTCATACTTCATTGTCAAGACCCTGATTGAAGGGTTTGAGGCTCTTCATGTTCCTGGATCGAGCAGATGCCATTGGGCTACACTAGTGCGTGACAGGGACGAATAGAGATGTTATTGGCACCCGCTCAAGCAAATCGATGAGCAAGTGGATGACAAGTGATACAAATGATATCATAAGTAATTAACTGCATCAGTATAGTTGTTGTTTTTATGCTACCATTTTCAATTTGTTATTTTTCTTCTTTTCTTGTTCCTTTGAGACTCTCACTGAATATTTCAGTATTTCATTTTATCACCACTACTTACATTTTGTTTTAATGGTTATATAAAGTCTATATTGTATTTTACCTTATTATAGTTTGCTTTCAAACATTACACAACTTTATGTGATATACTTGTAGAAAACACTCTTCCAATCCTATGGATATAGTTATTTTACATTTATTTTAAGATATATTTTCTCTTAAAGAAAATTCTCAATGATGTTAAATGATGTTTTGTATTTATCACATAGCTATGTTACTTTTCATTCCTTTGTATAGATGCCACTTTCCAGATGTTATTTTTCTTCAGGCTAAAGAACTTATTTTATAATTTCTTGTGCTGCAGGGAAAAATATTTCATCATTCTATTTTTCTAAAAATCATTATTTGATTTTAATTTTGAAAGATACTTTCAATTTATATACAACAGTGGAGTTTTTCCCCTTTTAAATATTCTGTATTGCATTGCTTCCAGCAAAAAAAGAAACAATTACTTTATAGTTTCTCCCAAGAAAACTATTTTATTCTTTGCTTTAAATATGTCATCTTTGCCCAATTTTGGTGATTACTTGCATTATATCGTGTTTGAGCTGCATTTCCTGAGTATTACTTTTGAATCTGTGGGATCAATTTTTATCAGATATGGAATTAGTATTCCTTTTATCAACTTTAAGAAAATACTTCTCTTCATAACTTTTATGCCACTCATTTTTTTCTGGGACTACATGTATGTCTGGAATTACATGTAAGTCATCCCTTTGATATTCTGCCATAAGTTATGGAAGATCTATTAATTTTTTCAGTATTTAAAAAAAATCTTTGTTTCAGACTAAAGAGATTTTGCTATAGTGACTTCAAGTTCCTTGATATATTCTTATTACATATTCAATCTATAATATTGAAATATTCTATAATTTTCTGTATAATCCCTCTATTGATTTTCTATTTTTGATATATGTTAATAATAACTTAAATATAATTCGGAATTCTATTTGATTTCATTTTAGTTTTTTCCTCGTTAGCCCTGAGCACTGTCCTTCCACTCTTCCTCACAATTCTATCTCTTTCCTGTATTATTAGGGGCTTTGCACCCAAGCATGTTTACAGTCTAGCATGCATATAAAAACTCAACAGTATCCCTTAGCAAACAGCTACTACTTGCTCACTCTAGCAAACAGCTACTCCTGTCCAGCTCTTTGTTTGATTTTTGTTGATTGATTTTTAAATATTTTATTATAGCTTTATTGTAATATGGTTAGAATAGTGTTTAAGTTCATAGTATTGATGTACATACAAGTTTATACCACCACCAAAGTGCCCATAGACTCCCCCTACTGACTTTAGACTCACATATATCTAAGTATATAGTCTATTTTGGGGAGAACAAAGTTGGTAAAGAAGCCCATAAAGACTTGATGGACTTAGCACCAGGGGATTGGAAATGTCAAGTTCTCAGCCACTCAGAGAATGGTCTGAACACAGGGGAGTACAAGTGGAAATATCCTCTGGATAAGATTCCCACTTCATGGAGAGGGCAGAAGCTAAGTAGGAGGGTAGCAAGGACTTGTAAAGTTCAAGGTCCAGTCTATGAGCAATATTATTTTCTTGCATTGTATCTTAAATTTCCAAAACTAAACTCTTTAGCATTAAATCTTTTTAAAATGTTTAATCTGTTCATCAGAGCATCTAATTAGATATTTATTTGGAAATTATTTCCCTTGAAATTAAACTAAAGAAGAAAAATCATAGAGGGGGAAAAAATTGAAAGGATCAGGGCTGGATTGATAGCACAGAGGGTAGGGCATTTGTCTTGCACGTGACTGACCCGGGTTCTATTCCCAGCATCCCATATGGTTCCCTGAGCACCGCCAGGAGTAATTTCTTAGTGCATGAGCCAGGAGTAACCCCTGTGCATCACCAGGTGTGACCCAAAAGAAAAAAAAAATTGAAAGGATCTTCAGGCAAAGTAGTAGAAATATTTGAATGCTCACTAATTAAAAACTTAAGTTTAGGGACCAGAGAGATAGTCTGGTGGGCAAGGTATTTATTGACACTAGGTCAATTCTGGGTCAACCCCTGGTCCCCCATATGTCCCCTTGCACTACCAGGAGTGATCCCTGAGCACAGAACTAGCAGAAATCTTGAGCATGTTTTGGTTGTGGGAAAGAAGGGAGGGAAGGAGGAAAGAAGGAAGGACGGAGAAGAAGAAAAAATTAAGTGTATTACTAGAGTAATATATGATCTAATTCATAAATTCATGGTCACTACTAAAATTTTGTTTTCTTTCCCTTCTTTATGTCTCTCTCTTCTTAAGATCTTTCACACCCTGTGGGCCAAATTTCCTGTTTTCACATACTAGCACATTATTAAATGTCTAAATATTTTTTACAGATATAAGATTTTTGTACAGCCATTAAATATATTGAAACATTCTGTTTAGTTTTATTACTCATTTTATTTATAAATAAAATATAGTGCTACCTATATAGTTAGAAGGAAAGAGCCAAATTGATTTGTATCAGTAAAATTGAGTTCAATTCTCTCTCTCATTCTCTCTTTCTCTCTCTCTCTCACACACACATACACACACACACACATGCACACGCACACACATACACACCACACAGAGTTAAAAACCATCATTACTTATGCAAGGTAATGTTCTTTGCCTTGTCTTTAAATATTACTGTGCTACTCAAAAAGGGACTCTCATTTTTAAGTTTATAATGACAAATTTTATTTAATCACAGAGTAATAATTTATTAAGTAACATGTCAGGATTATTTGTGTACCCGTTATTAAAAACTTCTGTTCTGTTCTCAAATAGCTAATATTCAAAAAGGTAACGAAGAGGAAAAACATAAACAAATAAGGACAGGCATGAATTCAAACTCAGCAGAAACTACCCTTTATGACAGTCTTCTTTTCGGCTTTCTCCCTGTGTACAAATTAAATTTTGGGGACATAAAAACATCTCATTGTTTAAATTGGCACTTTGAGAAGTTGTCTCATCGTGGTTTCACCTCTTTCAAGCTTGGGATAGTCCATCTTGGGTGGCCTTCTCATCAGGAAAGTGTCTATAATAGACAGGACATCAGAATTTGCCTCGTGAGCTACAGCACAAGAACTCTCCAGAGGCAGTCCTGAGATAAACTCCTCTCGGACATCTGGAATATTAGTTAATTCAGACTGATACAAATATACTAGTCCAGTAGATTTCAGGCTACATAGCAGATTAGGGGTGTGTGTGTGTGTGTGTGTGTGTGTGTGTGTGTGTGTGTGTGTGTGTGTGTGTGTGTGTGTGTGTGTGTGTAAGAAGAGGTGGTGGGGGCCGGAAAAAAAAGAGTTCTTGTTTACTACTTCATAAAACATAGTTTTAAAATACTCTTCATAGCAGTCTTTTGAAAACTGTAGTTGTAATATTAACAAAGTATTCATAAAACGCTAAAGGCAAAGTTATCCCTGCTGAGAGAGATACAATAGGGGAAAAACAATTTGATGGAAAGATGTGGCAAGGAGCTCTCTTTCTTCTTTATTCTCATGCAAAAGTAAGAGGCTTGCATTCTGAAGCCTGTTAGAACTTCTGACAAGGAGGAGTAAAATAAAGACGCAATTGTGGCTTCTTTCAGGCATAAGCTGACCATACAATGATTTACATTGACCACCTCAAGCATGACATGCCTATAAATAGTAAGAACACTGTTCCTTCTCATGCTCATATCTCCTTGAATTGAGCTGAAAAAAATTCTAACTAGGATAAGAGTTCATGTATATTTTCCAGTTCATGCCTGTTAGAAAAGTTGATACACTTTCATTGGCATAAAGGGAAACAACAAACCTCGTGTCAGAGTGCCTGTGTATAAGATTTTGGAAGGAAGAGCATGTACACACATAACCTAAAAGGAAGAGTGTGCTTTCTATTTTCTGGATAACCATCAGGTAATCACATCTGTGTGGGTTTGTAAGAATACACTGAAAAATATTTCCATTAAATTTGTGATCTGATTCATAAGTAACATTTCTTTGGTGAAGAATACATAGAACAAACTTAGGTGGGTGGTATTCCATATGGCATAACTTCTAATGTCACTAGAAAGTATAGGACTTCTATGACATTTCTAGGCAGTAAAGAACACTTGGAAGCAATAGTCACAGAAATTTTCATAGAATATAAGGTATTACCAACTTCTTGTGCCAGATTTTCATAAAGTGCTTGCCACATTATGATGACTTCTGCCAATGATCTATGAGCAAAAGTAGCCTATTTATCTTTGAGTCACAGCATTCAAAATCCAATGCAAGATCTACTGGTATTTCTTTCTCCGCCTTAATGAGCATTCACATTATATGTTAGGCTGGAAACATAAGATGTTAGAGCTACTTTAGGGTTGGGCTTGTACTGTAGCAGACCTTTCTGTTTTATTACAAATCCATTCTACCATCAAATGAAAGAAAGGTCAGATGTCAGTCTAAGCAACAAAATGTTCTTGTGAGACATTTATACAGATACGCATTAAGAGACTTCATCGGTGTGTAAATAACAGTCAGATTAAGAATAAAAACAAAACCAAAAAAGTGAATGACATTAGTGTTCATCTACTCTTCCCTCTGACCTTATGCTGTCTATTAGGACTGACCAAGATATAGCGATGGCATACACATACATACATATATATGTACATATATATACATATATATATATACACCCCATAAAGTCCAGTCGTGAAAAGTTACTTGCCTAAGCTTTCACAACATCTTAATGGTGGGGTAAGAGTGGGATAAAGGATAATCTGAAAGGGTTTAATGGTATTAGACCTTAAGAAGGACTTTACAGATGATCTCAGCACTAATTCTCTCTCATTATTAGTGTTCCCTTTATCTTACTTTTCACTGAGGTGGGGGGCAGGGCCTGAGCAAACTCAAGTGGTGTTATCACTACTTCCAAGTAGTGCTCAGGAGGCCCCCGGATCCCATGGGCAGTTCTCAGCCAACAGGCTGGAGGGCCAATGTTTGGAATTATTCTGGCTACCCTGGTGTTGCTGGAGTCCCCGGGCTGCACCTAGTAAATCATAGAGGACTTTTTGGTGCCTACCTAGATCAAACTTGTGTCAGGTGCACATCAGGCACACATTCTAACTTTTCCTCTAATATCTCCTGGCCCTTCAGTATTCTTACTTTGTTTTTATTTCTGCAGTTTGACAATAATGTCTGAACTTCACTGCAAGCATTTATAAATCCACAGCATAATAAAATTGTTGATTTTAAAGATTAGGGCTGGAGCGATAGCACAGCGGTTGGGCGTTCACCTTTCACGCGGCTGACCAGTGTTCGATTCCTCCGCCCCTCTCAGAGAGCCCGGCAAGCTACCAAGAGTATCTCACCCGCAGGGCAGAGCCTGGCAAGCTACCCGTGCATATTGGATATGCCAAAAACAGTAACAATAAGTCTCTCAATGAGAGATGTTGCTGGTGCCCACTCGAACAAATCGATGAGCAACGGGATGACAGTGACAGTGACATAAAGATTATGTCTTAGTCCTTGTACTGCCATTGTTCAATACAGGAAGCCTGAGGAAAAAAAAGAATGAATTAAGCATAAATTTATTGAATAAATAGTGTCAATACTGAAGGTTTTTTTTTCTGGCTGCAATAGAGCTTTTGAGTATATGGAAATACATTAGAATTATGCAAATGCTGGTTGAGAATTTTGGAATTAGAACAAAGGATTCTTTATTTCACTCAGACAAAAGTGTATCTCTTTCCAACCAGTATCAGTGATTGGAATTTTCAAAATTGTGTATGTAGTCTTTGGTTTGAGAATTTAATAATAAAATCCAGAAATATAATATGGTAAATAAAACACAATAAAAATTTAAATCTATTAAAACCTTGGTGAAAATTAACTGTCTACATAAATCTAAGTGACGTCATGTCTCTGATAGAATGGGATACAAAACAAAATTTTATATGATTTTAAGGGTGTGTAATCATTAGTAAGGATGCACCTGAACTGGGAAGATCTGGGCCCTGGGATAATGGCTCTTTTTAAAGTCATCAGCACAAGAGGAACATTTTATCTTCACTTTAATGAAGATTTTATTATCATTTGTCAAAATCACAAGTTAGGCGCCATAAATGTCCTGGGTAATTTCTTATCATTCTTTTTTATGCTGCACTTTTTAATAACTGTATTTAAATTTTAGAGGAAAGAGAATTTAAATATATCTTGTAGGAAAGCTCACTAAAATGTATTTTGCTATCCTATGCCTAAAATGGTGATAAATTTAAATTGTCCTTACATGATCAAACTCAACTTATAGTTCATATGTTGTCTAAATGATACCATAATATTGGATTTAGAAAAATACTGAATTTCAAGTCAATATATATTCTTTATAAAATAGTAATAAACATGAATGTATTAGTATTGATTTTTGGATTATTAGATTATATGATATAATTTTGATAATATGATAATAAACTTGAGTTACCAAGTCAAACTGGTATATAGTTAGATATGTCTGCAAGTGTTCTCAGAAACCAAATTATCTAAGGTATAGATATGCTTCATGTAACGTATGTGCCTTAAGCTCTAGCATGTAAATTGCTATCCCATACATAAAGTATATGTTATTGTTCATTCATTCAACTTTGTCTTTTTTAAATATATATTAATTGTTATTGAAATATTCTTTATATAGTACTGAAGTCATAATTTTATAGTTGAAGAGAAGTACACTAATAGCAATTCCTCCAATAGTGAATAAAACTATTTTTTAGCTTTTTAAAATTATAAAGATTGAGTGCAGTTTCTATAAGGATAGCCATGACATTTTTCAAAGAAATAGATCAAATACTCCCCAAACACTCCTGAAATTCATATGAAACAATAAATCCCCACAAATAGCTAAAGCAATCCTTGGGAAAAAGAAGACAGGAAGCATCACTTTCCCCCACCTTCAAACTATACTATAAAGCCACAGTAATTAAAATAGCATGATATTGGAATAAAGACAGATCTGCAGATCAATGGAACAGAATTGAATTTATGATCAACTACTCTTTGATAAAGCAGCAAGAAATATGAAATAGAATAAAGAAAAACTCTTCAACAGGTGGTGCTGGGAAAACTGGGCAGAAAAATTAACTCAGACTTTTTTCCTGATACCCAAGCATAAAAGTCATATCAAAATGGATTAAAGACCTCAATATCAGACCTGAATCCATAAGGTACATGGAGTAAAATGTGGGAAGAACCCTCCATAACACTGAAGTTAAGGGCACCTTCCAAGATGAAACACCAAGGACTGAGCAAGTGGAAGCAAAGATAAAAAAGCTTCTGTACCTCAAAAGAAATGGTGACTGAAATACAAACATAGACCATAGAGTGGAAAAATTATTTACCACAAACCCATTGATAAGGGATTAATATCCAAGATACATAAGACACTGACAGAACTTTACAAGAAAAACACATCCACACCAGAAAAAAATAGGGAGAAGAAATCAACAGAAACTTCCTCAAAGAAGAAATGCAAATGGCCAAAAGACACATGAAAAAATGCTCTACATTGCTAATCATGAGGGAGATGTAAATCAAAACAACAATGAGATATCATCTCCTACCACAGAAACTGACACTCATCAAAGAGAACAAGAACAACCAGTGCTGATGTGGATACGGGGAGAAAGGAACTCTCCTTCAGTGGTGGGAAGGCCCTCTGGCCCAGCCATTTTCAAAAACAATATGGACATTCCTCTAATAAAGCTTTCATATGACCCAGAAATATGCTTCTTGGAACATCCCCCATGGGCCAAAAAAACACAGCAGAAATGTCATCTGCACTTCTATTTTTATTGCAGCATTGTTCACAGTAGTGAGAACCTGGAAACATTCAAGTACCCAAGAACAGATGACCAGTTAGAGAAACCATGGTAACTCTGCACAATGGAGTACTATGCAGCTGTTAGGAAAGATGAAGTCATGAAATTCACTTACAAGTGAATGGACATGGAGAGTATCAAGCTGAGTGAAATGAGTCAGAAGGAGGAGAGGGACAGACATAGAATGAACTCATTTGAGGGAATGAAAAAAAACTTAATATGAGGCTAATACCCAAAGACAGTAGAAATAAGGGCCAGGAAGATTAGTCCACACTTGGAAGCCTGCTTCAAGTGCTGGGGCAGAAGGCAGTTGGGGTAGAAAAAGGACCACTATGACAAAAATAGTTGGAAATGATCACTCTGGTTAAGAACTGCATGCTGAAAGTAGGTAAAGAAACAAACATGATAATCTGTACTGGATATAATGCTCAAAAGGAGTGGGGGAGGGGGAGAGAGAAAGAGAGAGAAAGAGAGAGAAAGAGAGGGGGGAGGGAGGGAGAGAGAGAGAGAGGAGGGAGAGAGAGATAAGGGAAACGCCATAGTGACAGGTTGGAGGTGGGCTGGCAAGATGGAACTGGGGACATTGGTGGTGGGAGATACACACTGGTGGAGAACTGGGAGTTGAAACATTGTATCACTAAAATTTGAACAACTTTGTAACTGTGTATCCCACAGTGATTCAATTAAAAACATATAAATATTTTTTAGCATTTTATTGATCGAGGTACTGTGATTTACAATACTTTTAGTAATGGTTTCACATGTACATAATTCCAACACCACACTCATCACCAGTATATAGTCCTTAAGGGTCCACCCTTTCAACCCCTTCCAAGATTTAAACTCATTTGTGTAGATCAGTTCACCCATTATGTTGCCACTGACCCTTTTTTGCTACCTTGATGTGTATCTTTAAGTCTCACATGTGAGTGATCATTCTGTATCTATTCCCTTCCTTCTGGCTGATTTTACTCAACATGATATTCTCTAGTTTCAGCCATGTCACCCAACTTACATGGTTTTTTCTTTCCTACAGCTGCATACGACTGACCCGGGTTTGATTCCTCCATCCCTCTCGGAGAGCCCGGCAAGCTACTGAGAGTATCCTGCCTGCTCGGCAGAACCTGGCAAGCTACCTGTGGCGTATGCGATATGCCAAAAACAGTAACAAGTCTCACAATGGAGATGTCACTGGTGCCCGCTTGAGCAAATCGATGAACAATGGGATGACAGTGCTACAGCTGCATAATAATTCATTATATATATATATATATATATATACACACACACACATATATATGTACCACAAGTTTTGATCCATTTATCTAGAATTGGACATTTGGGCTGTCTCCATATCTTGGCTGTTGTACTAAGTGTAAGATGAATGTAAGTGTGCACATATGCTTTTAAATTAGTGTGTGTGTGTTTGTGTGTTTGGGGGTAGAAGTTAAGAATTGGCATCATTGGGTCAAATGGGAGTTCTACTCCTATTATTTTTGGGCAGATCTCCATATTGCCTTCTAGAGAGGCTGAGTTAGAATACATGCCCACCAATAATGGATGTGGTTTCTTTCTTATCACCTCCTCACCAATGCTGACTGTGAAAACCTTTTTTAAGTAATAATTTTGCCATCTATTTACAAAAAAGATGAGACATTAAAACTTTATAAAAATCCTTTTGGGATTTTAGATGTCAATTTATTAGAAAATATAGGCTATTACTAGGATATTATCATTTAGTAAAATTTGTTTTAATTTGCTTTGCATCCTGTTAGTCCAAGTCATGTTATTTTAGAAACAAAACAAATAAAACCAAATAATGTGTTAAATAGTATTGGAAACCAAAATCAAGCTAAATATGTTTCAAAGAATGAGAATGCAGAGGAATTGAAGATATTCCAGAAGAAATATTTTAGAAACCATTATTTACAAAGTATAATAAAAATAAAAATCTGTACAGTTCTGTGAAGTTTAAAATAATGACTTCCTTTACAAATTTTTGAACTTCAACATTTTTATAAAGGGTTTTATAATGTTCCTCTACTAAGACTTAAAATCTGGTACAACAAAGAAGATATATATCTGTAAATGCCATGACTTTGGATAAATAATATATGCATAGGATTCTTTCCATGCATATTGCACTAGATCATATACTTGATATTCAGTGTTAGCCATGAAGTATATCTTATTCTTCTTAGAGTGAAAATAAAAAGATGATATGCGTAAGGGGAGAAACAGAATGAAACAGGTCCATGCAGAAATCTTTATATATCAAAAGGCAAGTTACTTCGAGCATTGTGTAACTGAGACTTAAGCCTGAAAGCTTTGTAACTTTTCACATGGTGATTCAATAAAAAAGAAAAAAGAAAAAAAGGCAAGTTACTGACAAAATCCATGATGTGAGTTTAACTGGTTAAATTGAGTTTAACCAGTGAATTTTTTCTTCAAAAATATTTTTATTTGTGTCTTCAGGTAGTATTTAATTTATATTATATATATTTTAATTTGGGAGGGTCAGAGTGATAGTACTGAGGGTTAGGTGCTTGCCTTCCAAGTAGCTGATTCTGGTTTGATTCCTGTCACTACATATCTTCCCAGGAGCAATGCCAGGAGTGCTCTCTGAGCACAGACTCAAGAGTAAGCTTGAAGAACAGCCATGTATGGCCCAAAGCCCAACTACTTTCTCTCCAAAATTGGAGATAGTCTCCCTAGCTATGCTATGGAAGTGAGGAGCCACTCGGTAATATTTTGGTCCAGTGCTGGTCCTGACCCTTAGCTGGATATATCCTTTAGTTGGAGAGGCCTGACACTCTGGGATCCAACATGGCTACTTCTGTCAGTACTGAGGAGGGCCAGGGATCAAAGTCTGAGCCCTGTGCCTAAAAAGCATGAACTCACCCCTTTGTTTTTGTTTTGGTTTTTATTTTTATTGAATCACTGTGAGATAGTTACAAGCTTTCATGTTTGGGTTACAATCACACAATGATCAAACACCCATCCCTCCACCAGTGCACATTCTCTAACACCAATATCCCTGGTATACCCCCCCTTTGCCACCCTCCCCTTGCTTCCTTGGCAAACAATATTCCCCATACTCTGTCTCTACTTTTGGCATCATGGCTTGCAACACAGACACTGAGAGGTCATCATGTTTGGTTCGTTATCTACTTTCAGCACACATTTCTCATCCCGACTGATTCCTCCAGCCATCACTATTTTCTTAGTGATCCCTTCTCTATTCCATCTGCCTTCTTCCCTCCAATCATTAAGCAGGCTTCCAGCTATGGGGCAATCCTCCTGGCCCTTATATCTACTATCCTTGTGTGTCAGCCTCATGTGATGTTATTCTATACTCCACAAATGAGTGCAGTCCTTCTATGTCTGTCCCTCTCTTTCTGACTCATTTCACTTAGCATGATACTCTCCATGTCTATCCATTTATAAGCAAATTTCATGACTTCATCTCTCCTAACAGCTGTATAATATTCCATTGTGTAGATGTACCAAAGTGTCATTAACCAGTCATCTGTTCTAGGGCACCCCTTTGAGCCACCTCTCTGACCCAAAATACATTTAAAATTAAGGAAAATAAGGAACAAACAAAACCATAGCTATGTCAAAATCTTGAGAAGATATGTATGTGCACGCAAATAAATTAATTGATTTTCCTGTGGCCAGCCCAGGTTTCATTCCCAGAATCCAATACGATCCCCTTACCCCACCAGGAGTGACCTCTGGGCAGAGCCAAGAGGAAGCCCTGAACACAGCTGAATGTGACACCTCCCTCCCCCACCTCCAAAAAAAAAAAAAACTTATAGAGATTAGATTTTAAAAAAAAAGCACCGAATTTTACAAGTATAAGTAGAATGAAGAGAAATTCTACAAAATCATGTATTCATATGGGAAAGGTAAAACAATAGACGTAAAACAATAAAATCATTCAGACCTTTTCCAATTGAATACCTTTATAGAAGTTCATAGGGTGAAAAATCTCATGCCTTTATGAAACAGAGTTCTTGATCTGTGATTAGGGGCCACATCCAGCTGTGCTCATTGCTTACACCTGGCTCTACATCAGGGATCACTCCTAGTGGTGCTCAGAGGACTTTTTGGGTGCTAGGGATCAACACAGGTCATCTGTGTGCAAGACAAATGCTGCATTCTCTCTGGACCCTGAAACAATAATGTTTTTAAAGAAATTTTACACAAAGGTTCATAACTATTTTCTGTGTTCCCATTCAATTTCACAGTCAACTCTTAGCATTGAAGACATTGTCTACCTGCACCACTACCTAGTAAGTATTTCCAAATTAATCGTAAGGCATTAAACATTGACATGCCCCCTTTACCATCTCTTCACTTCTCAGGTACAAAAGAAAATAGTTTTGATTCATGGTTTTCAAAAAACTTGGAAATAAATAGTCACGTTGTAAGCTTGACAGAAGGTAAAAAGGGAAATGATAACTAATAAGTACTGAGTTAGGTAACTAAGCTTCATGTTCAACAATATCTTTTCCCTTGTTTGCTGTAATTATGAATTTCTTTTCATTCTGGAATGAAAAATCTGATGATCCTTTTGATTATGAGCAGTGTTGTGATAAGCTGTCACAGGGCTGTAGTATATATTGGATAGATGTCCATACTAAGATTGTATCACCATTATAAATCACTTGTCACTTGTATCACTTGTCATCCCATTGATCCTCAATTTGCTCGAGCAGGCACCAGTAACATCTCCACTTTTCCCTGTCGAGTGCTAATGTAGCCCAATGATATCTGCTCGCTCCAGGAACAGGAAGAGCCTCAAACCGTTCATTCAGGGTTTTGACAAAGAAGTCTGACCATCTTGTTGGTGGGCAGCCATGCAGTCTTTTGACGTCCAGTGTAATCCAGTTGGTAACAGCTCTAGACCAGCAGTTGTCTCTGAATTGCATTATGTGTCCGGCCCATCTGATTTTTGACACCTTGGCAAACAAGACAGCGTCCCTGATTCCTGACCATCAACGGAGGTCAGAACTCCGGATTCCTTCTCTCACTTGAGTGAAACATGATACTCCTAGCATAGCTTTCTATTCCTTTTTGGGATACCCAAATAGCGCTGTCATCCTGTTTGCGTAGGGCCCAGGTCTCTGAGGTGTATGTTAGATAAAATTATAAAATGAGTAATAAACTAATACGCATCACACCCTTCACTGGGGCAATGAGTATTCTTTCTTTACAATAAGAATTAGGGAGTTTGTCCTCAAAGAGCTAGAAGATGAACTTCGCATATAGGAACCCTTGGTGTGATCTCTTAACTGCCTGGTACCCAAAGCACCCAAGAAGCAACCCTTGGTGTCACCCCAAAACAGAAACTAGTTGTCACTGCTGCTGGTTGTCACTCCAAAACAGAAACAAGAATTAGCACTTAGCAATATTTTGCTGGACCTCAAGCCCCAATTCTGTCTTATAGTAAGTCTATAAGGAAATTATCATTATAATGAAATGAGAGATGGCCATCTCAATAATGGTCCTATAGATTTCATTTGTCTTGTTCAGAGAATTATGATGCCTTTCTACATTGCCTTGTCAAATTTGTCTGTACATGTGGCTGTCACAATGCTTCTAATAATGCATTTATGTTACAGGAAATTTTCAACATTAAATATTTACAGGAAGGGGAGATAAGAGAGAGAGATGGGCAAAATATCCTAAGTTCAATCAAAAACCCAGGGGATAAGTCAGTAATTGATGCTTTCTGCTCTCTGTTCATGAAAGATCAGAGTGGCTATTAGACTTTTTTCAAAATAATATCCTTAATAACCCTTCTTGGAAAATAATTCTATTTCTATTGCAAGTTGCAGGAAAGAATAAAGGCTGTTGATTCCTTTAACAAAAAATCTTTTGACTGAGTGTGCTAGAATATATTACTATATTTAAAGAGAACTGTAAGAATTAAATGTCT
Source organism: Sorex araneus (assembly GCF_027595985.1). Taxonomy (NCBI): domain Eukaryota; kingdom Metazoa; phylum Chordata; class Mammalia; order Eulipotyphla; family Soricidae; genus Sorex; species Sorex araneus. Next base: position 128,505,559 of record NC_073302.1, on the reverse strand, counting down.
TGCATATATTTCCTAAAAATCATCTGAATGCTACAAATATTAATGCACCAAGAGTTTTCAAAGGAAATGCATGTCTTTCGGTATAGTTACCTGATATGATTGATTTTCTGTTGCTGTTCTTAATTTTATTTTCATTTTATTTATATAATAGATTGGGATTGAAATGAGGTGTCCCATGCCAATTAATTACAGGAAATTGTAACAAAACTTGATTTTGGTCCCATTACAACAAATTAATTTTTAAAAATTTTTTATAACTGTGGTTGGAGAGATAGCACAATGGGTAGGATGTCTGCCTTGTCAGAAGGAATCCCTAAACACAGATGGGTATGGCACCAAAACAAAGTTTCATGTAGATTAATTCTATAATTTAAACACAGACACTTCTGTGCTCACCTGATCTGTAGGACAACTAAGGTACAATACAGTTTAGGTTCCCATTGTATTCTTGGGACTCAGCTATATATATGACATATCCAGTTTTCAGTATTGTCTTATAATTGGGGAAACAGTGATTACACCCTTCACTGAGTTATTGATTTTAAGATAGTCAACAGAGGGGCTGGAGGGATAGCACAGTGGGTAGGGCGTTTGCCTTGCATGTGGTCGACCCAGGTTCGATTCCAGCAACCCATATGGCTACCCAAACACTGCCAGGAGTGATTCCTGAGTGCAGAGCTAGGAGTAACCCCTGAGCATCGCCGGGTGTGATGCAAAAAGAAAAAAATATATAGTCAACAGATACACATCATATTAATGATTATTAATAACACAAATTTCTCTGGTTTGCTGCCACACATATAAGTATTAGACAAGCAATTGTAATCTACTTTGGGGTATCTTCAGAAAAGACTTCCATTTATTTGAAAATGATCTACTTATATTCTTTTCCTTTGCAATTATAGAAAACCCACTTCCTAGACATCAGACTTGCTCTAAACACTTGATATGCTAATTCCCCCATGCTGTTCATAAAATTGCAGGATAAGAACCGTATAATAAATAAATATGGAAGAAGACACTTCCCTCCACCTTGATTTCTACTTTGTTAGCTGATCCTAGAAACACCAAATCTTCATAAAATTGCTCGTGAGAAAAGCTAATGTGCACCCAGCTTGTGAAACCCTTCTCCCATAAGTACAGATGAAAATGCCAACAGGTCCATGGTTGAGGCAAATCACCATGGTCATCCCATTCTATTGCCCTCCTCTTGTTTCTTCCTACGTAGATTTGCTCTAAGTGTTCTGATTTTTCTGTCAACCAAAAGTAAAAGTTCTCATTCACATCAGGTTTAGGTAGACGGGGGAGGCAGGATTCCCCACAGCTCAGGATGACTTTCCCATTTGTAATGAATTAGAACAAATGCTAAACCATTCTGATCCTTAGTGCATTCAAAATGCACTTTACTCCACCTTCTACTTTTTAGTCACCACCAGATGGGAAAATAGTTCATGAAGACAGGGTATTAGTTTCCAATGGCTACTATAACAATTTACAGCAATCTAATGTCTAAAGATAACATAAATGTATTCTTTGACATTTAAGGAAGCTAGAAGTGCAAAATCAAAGTGCCACTTTTAAAGGTTATTTTTTGACAATAACTTTTATTCTCTTTTGCATGAGTAAAAAATTAAAAGGATAACACCTGAAACTGTCCCACCTAAAGTGTGAAGATTTCAAATATTCTCTGTCTCCAAATGACTGCATTGAATTGAATTCATACCCATAAGTTCTTTTCTCAGAAATTTCTATTAATTGTATTCTCACAGACTTTTGTTCCTTTAGCAAATTTCTTACAATGACAAAAGCACTAATTTAAGAAACTTCTTGTGGAAAAAAAGAGTGTCCACAGGGTTGATTTCTCTTCATATCTCAAGAAAACTGTCATACCTCTCCACCATTACCATAAGCTATTCCTTTCTGTATGATTCTATGTCTGTATTCAAACAGATCTTTTATAAGGACACAAGTCATACTGAAGGTAAGACTCACCAGTTTAGCCTCACTTTAAATTGGTTACATCTACAAAGACCTGACTTCCAAAATAAGGCCACTGTAGGTGGTTTTTATTGGGACACTATTCAACATACTAAAAATCTACACTTGTCTAAAAGAAATAAAATTCATTCAGCTTTTATATGTGGTTGGGGGGTTGTTGTTGTTTTTTCTATTACTATGTTTTAGGTAACATGTTGACAGTAGAATTAATGTTTATAATCTTAATAAATACAGTTATGTAATCACACCACCATCAAAGTTCCCAAAACTCTTCACCAATGATTAATTCATTTCTAATCTACTCTATCATTTCCCTCACCCATCCCTAAATCCCCATTTGGTAATCTCAGTTTTATAATCCAAGTCCAAAGGTTTATCATTGTTTTATAACTCTTCATTTCCATCTTTTACTTCTCTACATACCACAGATGAGTGAGGTCATTAGGTATTTGTCCTTCTCCCTGATGGTTACAGACAACTCTTTCAAGCCTAGGAAGGTATTTCCCTCTACTTCTTGTATTGGACACAGACACACCACTGAGGTTGAGAAGACAATACCTATCAATCAAATATTCTATCTATCTCTCTACATACCCATCAAGCAAGTCAAATCTAGTCATAGTACATGAAATTTGTTAAATTTATTTCTGATATTTAGGGGGTGATGACCTGCTAGACATGCGATGGTAAAAGACAACAATGCCCACCACCTCTTTTGGTTATATTCAATATTGTCATGCATTCTTCTACCTTATCTGTATCACTGTCATCCCGTTGTTCGTTGATTTACTCAAGCAGGCACCAGTAATGTCTCTATTACACTCAGTCCTGAGGTTTTAGCAGCCTCTCCTTACTCGTCTTTCCCAATGATTGGAGGCTCTTTTAGGGTCAGTGGAATGAGACCTATTGTTACTGTTTTTGGCATATCTAATGCGCCACGGGTAGCTTGCCAGGCTCTGCCATGAAGGCGGGATACTCTCAGTAGCTTGCCGGGCTCCCCAAGAGGTATGTATATATCTTTTACTGTATTTAGGATATGAATACACTATGGGGAGCTTGTAAGGTTCTCCCATGTGGGCAATAGACTCTTGGTAGCTTGTCAGGTTCTCTAAGAGGGAGAACAAGGCTATTAGATGTTGTGCTTCTACCTTATAATTGTGTTTATTTGTTTTCCTTCTGTTTCTTTGCATATTTTTACATTTAAAATTTTTATTTTTATTTTTTGGAAATTCCAGGAATCAAATCTTCATGGCTCTACCCCTGGGTTCAGACCTTACTGAAAGTATCTTTTTAAAACTGAACCTAAAGAAAATGTTTAAGCAAAATATAAGTACTAAGATTCCTAATCTTGTTATATAAATTATATGCTTTTGCAGAATATATTGATCTTCAGAGTGTGTACTTACTGTAGCTATTTTAAAACTACAAATGTGTAATTTAATTTTATCTTTGAATAAGATAAAATGATATCAGTAGAAATAGCACTTACATAGAAATTGGGGTGATGAAATTGAATTTGTACTTATACAATAAACATACATAATTAACCTGAATAAACACATAACTTTTTTTTCTTTCTTCACACACTTTTATTTTCATATATATTTTTCTCTATTTTTCTCACATTCCTGAACTATCACAGTTTTATTATTTTTTTTATTTTTATTTTTTTATTGAATCACCGTGAGAGAAGTTAGAAAGCTTTCAGGTTCAAGTCTCAGTCACTCAATGATCAGATCCCCATCCCTTCACCATGTTTCACCACCAAGAACCCCAGTATACCCCCCTCCCATCCCACCCCCCACCTGTGCGGCTAATGATCTTTACTTTATTCTCTCTATACTTTGAATACATTCAATATTTCAACAGAAAACTGTTATTATTTAGAATTTTCCCCCAATAATCAAACCTGCTGAAAAGGCATCATTTGAAAATTTGTTTTCCATTGCTGAGAATGAAGAATAGATGAGCTCTGTTTTGGATTTCTGATATTTTAGCTCAGTTCACAGTTTCGTGTGCAGCTGCTCCGGAGCTCATCTGGGCAGAGAGCGTGCCAGTAACATCCCCATCCCAAGATCTCCTGCGCGCCATGTCACTGCAAGCTCGCACTGGTAGGTAGTGGGTTCTAGAAGATGGCGGTTGCCACGTGGGTGCTGCCGCCGCTGCTGCTACCACCCCTTCTGAAAGGGAAGGTGAAGAGAGAAAAACCTTTCCCCTCCCAGGGCAGCATGAGGTTGTAACTCAGTTCACAGTCTAGATGCATTTCTATAAGAAGCCGCTGGGTGCAGAAAGTGATTAGTAGCCCTCTAGGATCATAGTCTTTAAGGAGCAGAGGAGCTGTTTTCATGTGCGGCTGCTCCAGAACTTGTCTGGGTGGAGAGAGTCTAAACACATAACTTTTAATGTATTTTCATCATTTGTACCTTTTTATTCTATTGCTCAGTAGCTGAGGAGTATTCAAACTTTACCATTAATTCACATTAGTTTATGTCATAAACTATCAGAAAAGACTAGGTATATGTAAAAAAGAAGGTCTCATAATGGTTGAATAAGGGATATTTGGTTGTTATGGATATATAATAAAAACCAGATGTAAGGGTACAACGTGGTCTAAAACACAGGGCAAGTAAGAACTTCTTCCACCTGTGACTGTAAACTGTAGGATAACATTGGGTTTCTCCTTTCAGCCTTGCCACAGGGAACTTAGGTTTATCAGGTTACACCCATCACAGTGCCCCTGAGTCACTCCCATTTCTTTAGCTGTAAACTCTTCTCTGTGCTCTCCTCCCCAACCAGTTAATCACCTTGTCCAACCTAATCAGATTCTGTTAGCTTGTAAGATCAGATCCTTCTAAGGACACTGAACTTGTATTATAAGTTATGAGTTTATCTTAAAGCAATGTCCTTTTTGTATGGATAGAGGAAGACAGTTAAATTATGCTTTAGTAACTTGGAAGTTAGTTGACTCTGAATAACATTCACTCCTAGACATCTGCTTTCTCGACTCAGTTGCCCTTACTTCCTAGCACCCCAAAAGCAGGGTCCCGACGAGGAATGGAATGGACCCAGGGCAAGCTGTGAGCTACCCTGGCGTTGAAATGGGCCAGGCCAAGTGCCATAATACTTAACTATAAGTTAAGAGCACATTCATGGACAGACTCTGTCATGACCCAAAAGAGGTAACTGGATAAGAACCTTGCTGGGGTTAGGAAGACTAGCCTGGCTTGAGGACTGTGGTCTGGAATATATAGTGAATGTCCTCAGGAAGAATCAAACTTTAAGTTTGATATATCTCTTACTGTGCTCATACAGAATGACATTGCTTGAAATACTAGAAGTAAATTTTCTACAGCTATTTAAGTGGATTACTAGATGAGGAAAGAAGAAAGCAACACACTCTGGATGGAATCCCGCCTTGAGCGGATCTCCTAGTAATCTGGAGTAATCTCCTTAGATGAGATTTTGTCCCTGAGTTAATCTCCTGGAGGAGTGGCCTTACCTCTCTTTGTTGATTTGTTAATGTTCTACTCCACCTTTGTATCACCACCCTACGTGATTGCTATATAAACTAAGACTGTAGGAGCGAAGGGGGTCAGAGTCAGAGTCAGAATCCAGAAATCTAGAGCAAGGAATAAAGGGTGTGTGAGATGGGAGAGATGAGAGATTGAATAAATGGCAACTAATCAGCAACCAGTTTGGTCCTCATTCCTTCCTTCGCCTGCCCATCACATACAGACATCCTGACCAGAGCATATGGTTCAAGAGTACTGAACACGGGCAGTGAGAGAGAGAGAGCTGCCTGGAGAGCTTATGAACACATCCTTGCGCGTGTATATGTTTTTTACAGTAAACATAACTTAGCGCCCCTTAAATCATTCAAAAAGCTCCTTGTCTAATTTGTGCCATACAATTAACATTTTGATTTACTGCTATTTTGGTTTTGGTTTTTTGGGGTTTTTTTTTGCTTTTTGGGTCACACCCAGCAATACACAGGGGTTACTCCTGGCTCTGCACTCAGGAATTATTTCTGGCGGTGCTCAGGGAACCATATGGGATGCTGGGATTTGAACCTGGGTTGGCTGCATGCAAGGCAAACGTCCTACCCACTATGCTATCACTCCAGTCCCAATTTACTGCTGTTTTTAATAATGAATATTGCATAAATTTACTAGTTGCAAGCAACAATCTAAGCATTTCATGTATACTAACTCAATTATTTAAATAACTATTAATATCAATGATATTGACATAAAGAGAGGGGTTCGGCAGGGTTATACCATCTTACTGAAACTCTTCAGTGCTACCCTCGAGAATGTCATGCGACAACTGGAATGGGAAGGAATGGGAGTGAAGATAGACAGTTGGCAACTACACCACCTCCGCTTTGCTGATGACATCGTTCTCATAACGCCAAACATTAGCCAAGCAGCACAAATGCTGGCCGAATTCAACCATGAGAGTGGAAAGGTTGGACTGCAGCTGAATCTCAACAAAATGATGCTCATGAAAAACAAACTAGTCCCTGAAGCTCCATTTGCTCTTAATGGAGTGAATATCTCCGAATGCAGCAGCTATGTGTGTACCTGGGTCAAGAACGCAACATGAGGAATGACTTGGTGCCAGAACTTCGCAGGAGGAAGAGAGCAGCATGGAACGGCTTCAAGAGCATTGAAGAAGTGGTTAAGAGGACAAAGAACCTCCGGCTTCCGGCACATCTTTTCGACTCCACTATTCTTCCTGCACTAACATATGCCTCAGAGACCTGGGCCCTACGCAAACAGGATGGGAGCGCTCTTTGTGTATCCCAAAGAGGAATAAAAAAGAGCTATGCTTGGAATATCATGTTTCACTCAAGTGAGAGAAGGAATTCAGAGTTCTGACCTCTGTCAATGATTGAGAATCAGGGATGCTGTCTTGTTTGCCAATGCGTCAAAAGACCGAGTGGCCGCCCACCAACAAGATGGTCAGACTTCTTCATCAAAACCCTGAATGAATGGTTTGAGGCTCTTCCTGTTCCTGGAATAAGCACATACCATTGGGCTATACTAGCACGTGATAGGGATGAATAGAAATGTTACTGGCATCTGCTCGAGCAAATCAAAGATCAATGGGATGACAAGTGACAAGTGATACAACTATTAATATAGGTACAATAATCACCTTTATCTAACATAAGAAAACAAATACATAAAAGTGCTAGGTGATTTTCCTGAAGTCACAGGATGTCAAGGGTCCAAGTCAGAAACTGAACCAGCTAGATGGTTTTAGAGGTTATACACTAACTCTTATATTGCATTGCCTTTATAACTGAATATAATTGACACATAACCACTATTAACTTCAGGTGTACAACATAGTTCAATATTTGTGTATATTATCAAAGGGTCACTACCATTAATATTCATTCATCACAATGCATAGTACATTGCCATTTTAAGGGGTGAGTGTCTCTTTTACTTGAAATCTATCTTTACAGAACATGGATTCCTTACTTCTCCTAACTCTGAAGATTAGTTGGCCACTTCCATTGTATTGGCAGTGTTAGAGTGAAAAAGTGTCTTAGAATCTATCTGGGAAGTACTAAAATAGCAGGTAGCATTTGTGTTAGTCAACTAATCTTTATTAAGCACCTTCTACATTCTAAGAATTCTCTTATGTACTAGATATATTAAGCATAAGAGAAACACAATCCCTGGGAAGAGTGGAGGACTAAGGGCATCAAAATAATTATATCACACACCATCTATTTAGAACTCAGTAGCAGGGGAATGAGCAGAGCACTGTTCACATCCTGCCATGATGCTTCTGAACATATCACATCTCAAGCTTTTAAATGTTAAGCTATGTAAGCTAGTACAGTCCCCATAATTCATTCTGTGATATTTTAGTTGTCAACTGATTCACAAAAAGGCTTGTTTTGAAAAAAACAGATACTCCAATTGGAATCTTTAACAATGAACACCATTATTCATTAAAGCATTTATCTTTAACATCTAACAATATCTAGATATTATGGTTAGACAATACCTAGAAATCGAAGATCAATGAGATAACAAGTGATACAAGTGATCTAGATTATGGAATCAACCTACATCTCCAATGACAGAAGAACGAATGATGAAGGTGAAGGTGTGGTATATATATTCACAATGTAATACTGCAAGAAACAATGAAATCATGCAATTTGCTGTAACTTGAATGAAACTAGAAAATATAATGTTAAGTGAAATAAGTCATAAGAATAACAAAAACTTGATGATCTCACTTATCTGTGGTATATATAACAGGATGAGGGAATGAAAGGTCCTAAAGCAGAATACCTAGACTACCCCTGACCTTAGAATACAGGGAGAAGAAGGAATGGATAGGAAAGAAATCTAGGGGGAAGAAAAAAGTCATGGACAAAAAGTCACAGCAGCAGGGGTCAAAGGTCTTGGGAAAATCATTGTCTGGAGGTGTGGTATACCTAAATATATCTAAACTACAGAACCAACAACACTGAGCGCAGGAAATCCAAACTATGACAAGCACATTTAAAAAAAATTAGCCTGTCAAGGAGGCAGGCTGGGGAGTGAGAGGGAAGCTGAGAACATTTGGAGAAGGAAGTTGACATTAATGGTGAAATTGATGCTGGAATATTGTATTCCTGAAACTCATCTATGAATAACTTTATAATTTGCAGTCCCTTAATTAAAAAAATTAAACTATGCACTTGTGCTAAAATAATATTAATGTTTAAGAGGCATTTCAGAGTTAATGAAGTGCTTAAAGACATGACCTCATGATCTCATGATCTCAACTCAGGTTCCCTCAGTTTCAGTCCAGGTGCATTCTGCTCACTAAACACACTCAGGTATGCAAGACACTGCCCATCCTGTGCAAAACACCCTGGAAATTAGATACGACACAACTATATCAGAAGTATGGTTCCATTCTCCATGTGTTTATGACTTAACAGAAATGACACAGGAAACAGCCTAAAGTATGATGTCATATTTATGTGCCAAATCAATTGTATAGACAGACTTCGCTCTAGGGGTTAAAAGAAAGGAGCATGAGTTGTGAGCAGGGGTGATGTGAAACAATGACATGGTTACCAGGGAAGGAATTAGGGAAGAGTAGAGAAATGGCAGCAGTGGAGAAAAAAATGAATGAAGGAAAACTGATATCAGATCAGCTTTAATTCTCTATTTGATCAGCATGGAGAACCACTCATCTAACTTTTAGTATAATCTGTCCAGTCATAAATTGTCCTTACTCCCCACATCCATGTTAGCACTGATAGTTCTTTTCGATGTGTGCCAATCTTTGTGGCTGAGATGATATCTCATTGTTGTTTTGATTTGCATCTCACTGATGATTAGTGATGTAGAACAGGTTTTCATGTGCCATTTGGCCATTTATATTCTTCTTTGAATAAGTTACTGTTTATCTCTTCTCTTCATTTTTTGATGAGGTTGGATGTTTTCTTCTTGTAAAGTTCTAGTAGTGCTATTTTGTGTGTGTGTGTATATATATATATATACACACACACATATATATCACCTATAGCACTGTCGTCCCATTGTTCATCAATTTGCTCGAGCGGGCACCAGTAACATCTCCATTGTGAGACTTGTTGTTATTGTTTTTGGCATATGCCACAGGTAGCCTGCCAGGCTCTGCCATGCGGGCGGTATACACTCGGTAGATTGCCAGGCTCTCCAAGAGGGACGAACTAATCGAATCCAGAACAGCCTCGTGCAAGGCAAACGCTTTACCTACTGTGCTATCGCTCCAGTCCATACATATATGTATGTGTGTATATATAGTATATATATATATATTATATTAACCCTTATCAGATGGGTAATTGGGTAAATAATTTTTCCCATTCTGTGGATGGTCTTTGTATCTTGGTCACCAGTTTTGGGGGGTGTAGAAGCTTCTTAGTTTAATGTACTCCCATTTATTTATCTTTGCTTCCACTTGCTTGGTGTGTGGTGTTTTATTTTTGAATATGCCTTTAATTTCAATGTCATATGTCATGGAGGACTCTGCCTCCATTTTCCTCCATGTACCTATGGGATTCATAAGGTACATGAATATCAGATATTCATGTCTTTAATCTATTTTTATCTGACTTTTGTTCCAGGCATTAGAAAGAGGTCTGAGTTTCTTTTGGGGGATGTAGCTGCCCAGTTTTCCCAGCACCACTTGTTGAAGAGGCTTTCCTTGCTCCACTTCATATTTCTTGCTCTTAGGATATTCAAGTCTATTCCATCAATCTGATGGACTGTCTTTATTCCAATACCAAGATATTTTAATTACTAAAACTTTGTAGTACAGTTTGGTGTTGGGAAGGTAATGCCTCCTGTCTTCCTTTTCCCAAGGATTGCTTCAGCTTTTCATGGTGACTTACTGTTCCATATGAATTTCAGGAGTTTTGATCTATTTCTTTGAAAAATGTCATAGGCATACTTATAGGCACTGCACTGACTCTGTATCTATATAATGCTTTGAGGAGTATTGACATTTTGACAATGTCATATGTCATGGAGGATGTATCTTCACTTCCTCATACTTCTTTCATTTCTTGCAATCACGTTTTGTATCACTGTTGGTGGGAATGCCAACTGATCCAGCCTTTCTGGAAAACAAGATGGTCATTCATCAAAGAGCTAGAAATTGAGCTCCAATTTGACCCAGCATTACCACTTCTTGGAATATACACTTAAAACACAATAACACACAGCAGAAATGCCATCTGTACTTCTATGTTCACTGCAGCACTATTCACAATAGCTAGAATCTAGAAACAACCTGAGTACCCAAGAACATATGATTGATTAAAAAAATTTTGGTACATATACACAATGGAATATGAAACAGCTACAATATGATATGGTAAAATATGATACAATGGAAAACAAGTCATGAATGGGTGGACATCGAAAGTATCATGCTGAGTGAAATCAGTCAGAAGGAGAGGGACATATGTAGAATGACTGCACTCATTTGTGTAGGATAAAAAAAATAGTAGGAGAATAATATCCAAGGTCAAGAAAAATGGGCCAGAAGGACTGGTCACTAGTTGGAAGCTTGTGACAAGTATGTGCAGGGTGAAGGGCTTTTAGGATAGAGAAAGGTCCAGTATGACAATAATAGAGATGATCACTCTAGACAAAACTAAGTGTTGAAAGTAGATAAAGGGATATGCATGATAATGTTTTAGTATATGTATTGCAAACCATAATGCCCAGAGAGAAAAAGACATCTGGTGGGGGAGGAAGAGAAAGAGAAAGAGAGAGAGAGGAGAGAGAGAGAAAGTGAAAGAGAGAGAGAGGAGAGAGAAAGAGAGAAAGAGAGAGAAAGAGAGAGAGAGAGAGAGAGAGAGAACTTCCAACCATTGAACAGTCCTTCTGGCCCATTTTTCTTGACCTTGGATATTATTGTCATATTATTTTTTTAATTGCCTATCATAGAGATCTGGGGGGGTGCTGGAGGGACATATGGGGGGGACTGGGGAAATTGGTACTGGGAAATGTACACTGATGAAGGGATGGGTGTTGGAACATTATATGACTTAAACTCAATCATGAACAACTTTGTAACCGTGTATCTCACTGTGATTCAATTTTTTAAAAAAATGTTGCAAATCACAGTTTCTTAATAAAATTTGGACAGGAAAGATCAAGAAAACATTCACATTCAAATTTCCCTATCTAATATAGGCATAGAGAAATAAAACCATCTGAATATTTTGGTTTGTTTCCCTCCCCTATAGAAAACACCAGACCACATTCAGCTATAGTAAGTTTCTTTTTCTTTCTCTGAAACATTTTAGTGAGGCAAGAGGGTGCTTATTTTCTAATACTAAGTCGGGAATACTACCTGTCACACATACTACTTCTAGTGGGTACTCACACTATCCAAGTTTTCAAAGCCTTTTTGATCCTTTGAGACTCCATGACATTCCACAGTGAAAGTCTCACTGAGCTGTTTAAAAAAATATTTGTTAGTTGTCTTCTAAGTGAGTAGGCTCTGTTCTTCTAACCCCAAGGAACCACTTACAAGACAAATAGCAACAGCAATAATTATACTTAATTGAGTCTAATTGATTTGAATGTTAATGGAACACTGCCTCCATTGTGCTTTGTTTCACTTAAACCTGTTGACAATAAAATTGTTGCCTTGCTTATCCTCCCTGACATACCACTTCTCTCCACTGCCATATTTAACACCATCCTGTGCCATCCGCATTGTTTCTCTGAAAATCTTTTAATCATCTGCAGCTTAGATAGAAATTCTCAGTTTCTCCAGTCTTGTCACCTCCCATGTTAGTTCCCATGGAAACCATTTCACTGAGTCAAAACAATAAAAGACTCATCAAGTTCAGTTGTTTTTGTCTTTTGCCCTGAGGAGAGCCACTGAAATGTCCTCTTGCATCAGAGTTCAAGTGCCAGGGCCAATCTTTTCTCCCATTAGTCCTCCAGTGATCTGAAAGCAACCTTTCTTTGTGGCATGATATGAAGAAGGGAACTGTAATAAACCAGGCTTATGAAAGATAGCTGAGACAAAAGCCACAGAAAGAAGATAGAAATTTTACTTACATACACTGCTGATCAGAGTGGGTGAACACGTTTTTATTTTATTCTGACCAGTCTTCTAATATATCAAGGAGGCAAATTATGAACCACACCTCTAAGGTAAGACGAAGAAGTTTAAACTTTCTTTACTTCACTTTATAGTATCTCAATTCAGTGGCACAATTAAAACCTTCAAAAACTAGGGATTTGTGAACCATTCTATTGAAGGGCCTCTAATTCAACCAAGTTACTGATAGAAACACTTGTTCTACTGGCTTTTCACTCAACACACCCTGCTCTTAAATTTTTTAATTATAGTTGCCCACATTCCATGAAAATAAAAAAAGAATATCCTTTTCTTAAAAAAAAAAAGGCAAGATTTCCAAGTCCCACTTTGTGAGAACTTTGGAGGAAAGAACTTCCCAGCAATGTCTGGGGCTCTCAAGGCCACTGCCTGGAATATTCCACCAAAGGGTATAAGTTTGACATTTTGCTACCAGGGACCAGTTTCAGAGCCTTGGGCATACAAGGCCAACACTCCACCTTTTTGAGCCATTTGCCTGGCTTCCTTGATAAAATTCTGGTTGAGAGAAAAGTCACTCTACCTACCAACAACCATTACCATCTCTCATGCCAAGGATATCAAGGTAAAGTGGACATTGTAAATAATTTTCTCTTTTCTTTTTTTAAATTGAATCATTGTAAAATACAATTATAAAGTTGTTTATGATTGGGTTTCAGTCACACAATGTTCCAACACTGTGGGAAATTTTCATTGGAGAAAATGAAAACTATGTCCCATGATGGTGATGCTGATTAGACAACAGCAAAGATATTATGTGGAATGATATGTTTCAAAAGCCCAGCTTTTTCTTCTTAGGCTTAACTCTGGTAGAGGGAAGGAGTTAGATTGTTTTTTCTATGTCTTATACCAGTTGATCTACCTCTTTCATTTTTTTAAAAAATTTATTTTATTGAATCACCATGTGGAAAGTTTCAAAGTTCTCAGGCTTATGTCTCAGTTATACAATGCTCAAACACCCATCCTTTCACTAGTGCCCATATTCCAGTACCAAAAAAAAAACCCAGTATACCTCCCACCCCCCTGCCCCAACCCCCCACCCTCCCCCGCATAACTGATAAATCTGATAAATTTCACTTCCTTTTCTCTTTACCTTGATTACATTTCATATTTCAACACAAAACTCACTATTGTTGTTGGGGTTTCAACACAGAACTCACTATTCTTGTTGGAGTTTATCCCCCAAGAATATTGCCCTATTGACAAGGAAACATTTGATAATTAGTTTTCCACTAATGAGAATGAAGAGATATAAAGTCACGTGGCCGCTACTGCGGCCACGCAGTTTAGGATTTCTGTATTTTAGTAATTAAGTCCAGGGAGATTTAAGTTGGAAATTGCATCATTTCCCTTCCTGGAGCAGCATGGAGCAAAAGCTTAGTTCACAGTCTGGAGACATGGCTGCAAGCACTCGCTGGTACCCCAAGTAATATAGCTGGCTCTGGATCCTGGTCGTTCAGCAGCAAAGCGGCTGTGCAAAGGCATGGCCACCCAGGTCAAATCTTGGCGGAGCTCCTACCTCTTTCATTCTGAATCAAAGCCCAGTTTCTCTATTTCAATCACTTTTCCAACTATAGGTATTTATTTGGTGCATCAGAAACACCAAGACTCAAAAATAACTGCTGAGTCCTGGGCTCAACCCCTGACCTATGGAACCAATCTTGGCATCTACTCCACTAAAAATTACCGTTGGTTGATCCTTACTTACATAATTCATAAAGACTAATGTAACAGTATATGTGGTCACAGAAAGAAAAAAAACCTAAAGGAAGGCATATAAAACAAGTTCTCAGAACAATGTTCTAATTCTAAATGAGCCTTGAGGGCTCCCATCATACCTAGAGTTCTTTGAAAACTGTTCTATGGTTCTACATATTTTGAATGACATTAGCTTTTAGAATGATTGCCCCAAGAAGTTCAAACTCTCCCCCCAAATGTTAACAACCACTTGCCCACAGAATGTTAGAATTAATATCAGGAAATTGTGGCATTTTTCCCCAAATAGTGTCTTACATAACCACCGAAGCCATCTCACTCAGTCCCTTTTTTCCTCTGGAATGCTTCTGCCCAACTTAGCATTGGAATCACCCAGACTGTTCAAAATCTCAGTTATTAATGTAGAACGCTGTCAGAAAACAAAACACAGTGAGCATTTTAATGGCTTTAGTTTCAGGACTAAATGACTGTTGAAAATCAGAAAACAAAAGGTTAATTTTGTTCTCTGCCCACATTGCAAAAACAAAATTAGTGTTGATGTAGTTACTCACTTCTCCAAAACCAAAGTGGTTTCTGAGAAATCGCTCACCACTGTGAAGAGTGAATGATTAGAACACTCATCATTAGAGAAATCAGATTAATTGGCCCAAAGTGAGATGCGAGAGTGTGTTCTTTAATGAAGATGGCTGTGCAAAGTGGATGCACAGAGCACTCATCATGAATGGTTTGGGGACTAGCGCTGTATTTCTCAGAGTGTGCTTAGAAAAATTACATGACCATAGTTCTCCTGGGGAGCCTATTAAAAAAAGCTACAGTTCCCTGTACCTCTCCAGATCTTAAGAATCATAATTATTGGTGATGAGGTCAGAGAGATAACAAAACAAGCATCGAAGTAACTGGTGACTGAAACATTCTAAAACTCTGAGAGTTTTCCAGGTAATATTACCTCCTGCCTTAGAATAAAGGTGATGGAAAAGAGCGAACAGTACAATGGAGCCTAGGATCAGATCCTCATGGTTGGTCAATAGCACCTTGAGACCCTGTATCTACCAACAGGGAATCCATAATCCTGTCCATCCTGTCCACATATATATGTGTGAAGACAGAGAACTGGAAGCAACTGCATAATCACAAGGAGTCTTTTCTGGACACATTAGGAAGAACATTATACCATTTTTTAAAGTAGACCTCTTAAAACTTCCTTATTCCATATTTGAAACATCCCAGTGGGGCCGGAGCGATAGCACAGCGGGTAGGGCATTTGCCTTGCACGCGGCCGACCCAGGTTCGATCCCCGGCATCCCATATGGTCCCCCAAGCACAGCCTGGAGTAATTCCTGAGTGTAAAGCCAGGAGTAACCCCTGAGCATCGCTGGGTTGTGACCCAAAGAGCAAAAAAAAAGAAAGAAAGAAAGAAAGAAAGAAACATCCCAGTGGATGTCTCTTCCTTTCAACTTAAAGAGCTCAGCCTAACACTAAGGATAAATTTTAAAATAAGAGGGAAATTCATATTTCACTTCTAAAGCTCTACAACTGATGTTCAGAGTGAACCTGTCCATCACCTGACGTCCAGGCAGGTTCCCCAATAGTGAGACCACTACAGTATGTCCTGCTGCCCTCAGGAGGACAGACAAAGGTATGTCTGTGAGACAGGAAGTTTGTTCTCAATTTGGTCTGTCCTGGGAGTAAAAGAAAATTTTTGGTGATTATTATTTTGCTTTTATTAGTCTCTTAAATGTGCAGTTGCCTTGAGCTCAAGCTGAAATAGTTCTCAAATTAAAGTTGATTGTTCTTTTCTTAACGTTTCCTTCATCAGAAAGAAGAAAAAATATTGTGAAAGCAAGACACTAACTTCAATGAGGTTTATGCACAATTAGGTTTATGCATATCCGTTGATATATGCTGGAATTAAAGTACTCTGCCCACCCCTTCATGCTGCCACACACGTTTCTGTGGAGAGAATTTTAATGTGGTGTTTGCTAAAAGACCTTCCACAATCCAGTAAATGAATCGCTTGATGCTATTTCTTGAATTGTGGGGTTGCAGAAAATCTGGTAATGGTAAAGTCTCTTGAATGCCCAATAACCAAAAATTAATTCAAGATCAACCACATCATGAATTTGAGGTGTTTCTGGCAGTACTTACCTGTTTTGGGTTTTCAAGCAAAAAGAGGTCATTTGTGAAAAGAGTTGAAGAAGTCCTGTATTAGAGACTCAGTAACAATGAAAAATTGAGATACAAATTATAGCCTCCAAACTTTAAAATGTGCCATCAAGGTGGCAAACTGGGGGGTGGGGTGGTGGAGGGGAGAGAACATGGGAACAGTGGTAGAGGGAAGTTGACACTGGTGGTGGGTTTGGAGAACATTATATACCTAAAACTCAATTATCAATAACTTTGTAAGTAATGGTTCTGTGATTAAATGAAAAAAATTTAAATAAATAAAAAATGGAAATCTAAGAAAAACAGTGCACTTATATCATCCCTGCAGATATAAGTCAATTACTGCCTTGTTATTTATTATGTGTGAGAGAGAAAGAGAAAGAGAGAGAGATGGCTACACTCTGATCCCAGAATCTGATTATGTGATTTTATATGACAGGAGAATTCATCAGCAAGTAAAATTGACTGTTAATCAACAGATATTAAGAAAAGAAGAGGATCTTAGTTATTCAGGAGAGATTGATATCAGAGTTGTTCTTAAAATGGAAGAGGGAGGCAGAAATCAATGTCAGTGTAGCTCAAGGTAAGGACTGGACCTTCCATTAATTGCCTTTGAAGACAGAAAGGGGCTAGAGCCAAGGGAAAGGCGTGGGCAGTCAGAAAAACAAAAGGAAGCTTGTTCTTTACTAGAACCATAATGCAACAGCCGAGCCAAAAGCTTGAGTTTAGCCAGTGAGAGCCACTTGAGACTATAGATCTATAAAAAAAAAAAAAGGTATGTTGTAGGCAGGTCATTAAGTTACAGCAACAGTAGGAAACTAAGAGTTATTTTACCATCTATAACTTTTCCCTTTCAGAATGAAGTGACTGTGTAGTATTTTTTTTAATTAGCCTGTATCTTTTCCTCAGATGGAGAGATATTTTCAGACTGTTTCTTGTTTCTCTCTAATTATACCTAGCATCCAAGTAGTGTTTCACCTATTGACCTATTCTGGTTTAATTAGATGATGATGACATGATCACAGGGCATCATGAGTGCTGTGGGGCTTTGTTTGTTTGCTTGTTTGGGGGCCTCACATGGGCTTGTTTCTGGCTTTGGGCTCAGGGATCACTCCTGGAGGGGCTGGGGGAGCCATATGTGATACCAGGAATGGAAGCTGGGTCATTCAAAGGCACCTCTTTTATTATCTCTATCTCTCTAGCTCCTATGTAGTGAAGGGGGAGAGGTTGGTTGTTTTTGTTTCTC
This sequence comes from Sorex araneus, assembly GCF_027595985.1. NCBI lineage: Eukaryota > Metazoa > Chordata > Mammalia > Eulipotyphla > Soricidae > Sorex > Sorex araneus. The sequence goes on along the minus strand of NC_073302.1, from coordinate 128,487,786 downwards.
TTTTTTTGTGTTGCTTTTGAGACATCTCCAAACTGATTTCTCTAGGGTCTAAACCAAACAGCATTCACATCAGCAGCAAATAAGAGTTCATTTTTTACCACTTCCCCACCAACACTGGTGGTTTTTCAGTACTTTTTTAAAATCATGATACAGATTTGGATTTTTAAAACTAGTTTTACATATCAAGGTGGAAAATATGACATGTGTAAGAGAGCTTTGGTTTTCTCCTGTCACATCTTTCCAACATAGTTACTCCCGTTAATATAGTATGGTACACTTGTTATAGTTTATAAGCTAAAATTGATACATGACTACTAAAGTCCATCCTATAGAATTCATTCTATTGCACAGTTCAGTGAGTTTTGACAACTACAAAATTCCATTTATCGACTATGACATTTTCAATACCCTCTGCCCTGCCCATTCATCTCTCTTCCCTCCTTCTGAGTCCATGGCAACTACTAATCTTACTTCACAGTTTTGCCTTTTCCAAGATGTTGTATAATTGGAATCATACAAGATCTGTATTTTTCAGACTAACTTTCCTCCATGTCTTTCACAAACAGCTTAATAAATCATTTATTTTTATCAATGAATAATGAATGCTCAACTGTATGGGCACACTGCAGTTTATTCATTCATGTATTAAAGAACATTTTCATCGCTCCTAATGTTTGCCATGATGAATAAGTATGCTAAAAGCAGTCATCTGCAGGGTTTTAGGACAGCACAAGTTTTCAATTTTTTTGGATAAATCCCAAGGAGCATGATTGCTGGATTGTATGGTAAGCCTATCTTTCGCAAGAAATAGCCAAACTATCTCCCAAAGTGGCTACATCATTTTGTACTTCCATCAGCAATGAATACGTGTTCTCTTACTCCACATCCTGGCCAGTACCTGAGTTTATGTTTTGAATGTTTCCCATTCTATCAACTGTGTAGTAGGTGTCTCATTGTTGCTCTAACTTGTAATTTCCAAAAGATACAATTTAAGTATCTTTTAAAATTCCTATTTGTATCTGCAGCAAAAGGACATGAGGGTGCTCTTGGGAAGGTGGGAGGCACCGGCCCCTCCCACAGCCGAGATGTGATCCCGACGGGCCGCACGCGTGTGCAGCCTCTCCGCAGCTGCACAAACATGAATCCAGACCTAGCAAAACCTCTTTCGGCATGGGCAACTCCTCGCAGAATGTCTCCAGCCTGAGAACTAAGCCTCTGCCCCGTGCCCGCCCAGGAGAGGAAAGGTATTTCTCTCTCTCTCTCGCTTCTTTCTCTCCGGGGATGAAGGGCGCGGTGTCCGCCATATTATGACGACCACAGATTGGGTTTTGAAGCCTGCAATGATCCAATATCTGGAAGAAATCTCCCTGGACTTAGTTGTTAAAGTGCAGAAATTCAATACTGCGCGGCCACGCGACCTCATTTGTCTTCACAGTAGGTCTGACTCTAGTGGGGTACTCCTAACAACAATAGTGAGGTTTGTGTTGAAATATTGAATGTAGCCAAAGTAAACAGAAAGTAAAATCCAACTTATCAGTTACAAGGCGGGGGGTGGGGGTGTGGGATGGGAGGTGTACTGTGTGTTTTTTGTTGTTTTTTTTTTGGTGGTGGTATATGGGCACTGGTGAAGGGATGGTTGTTTCAGCATTGTATAACTGAGACCTAAGCCTGAAAGCATTGTAATCTTCCACATGGTGATTTAATAAAATAAAAAATTTTAAAAAATTCCTATTTGTTATCTCTATGTAGTTTCCAAGTGTTACTGAGTTAATTAGCTCAACTTGTGGTTTGTCTTTACATTCTCTGGTCAGTGTACATTTTCTTAACAGTGTTTATATTCTCATGGTTTGTCTTCAAATTCTCAACAGTGCAGAGGCAAATGCTTTTAATTTTAATAAAGTCCAACTTGCCACATTCTTATTATTATGTCCAAATAGACACTACCGCACCCCAGATCATGGGCCAGAGAAACAGTATAGCAGGGAGTGGATTTGCCTTGCATACAGCCAACCTGGGTTCAACCCCAGTATCCTATATGGTCCCCTGAGCACTACCAGGAGTAATATTTGAGTGCAAAACCAAGAAGAACCACCAAGAATTATTGGGTGTGATATTCCCCCCAAAAAATGAGATTAACTAGACTTTACTCTTTTATTTTATGAGTATTTTATTGTTTTGCATTAAAGTTTATGCTTATAATCCATTTTAGTTACTTTTTATGAAAGATAGTCTGTGTCTATATTAATCAAATTTTGCATGGATATAGCTATTCAGTAGCATTTGTTAAAAAAAACTATTTATACTTTCCTGTATTACTTTTGTTTCTTTGTCAAAGATCAATTATGTGCTTCTATCTGGGGGATCTCTATTCTGTTCCTCTGAATAATTTTTCTGTTCTTTTATCAATAACACTGGCTTAACTAAAATTTTTTAAAACTATGAAAATATTTATTATAGCCCTTGCAGTAGGGCATGGGCTTTATAATGAGGAATTATTCTGTTATTTCCCAAACTGCATTATTATTTTCCCCTACAGAAGAGTGGCTATATTGCAAAGATAATTGGTTCTCTTAGCAGTACTCTTAGTATTGGTCTCTACGGATACTTCCACTTCTCTCTTCCTCCTTCTGCATCCAGAAGAAATTAGTTGTGATTGGTTGTTGGGGAACTGTTATCCCCAAAAGCGCATACACATTGCAGGTTCCTGTTGTTGGGGCAAAAGAGGGCGGGCGCGTGGAAAAACACCTCTACGAGCCTGTTTAAAAGTTGATCACAGGGCTGGAGAGATAGCACAGCGGGTAGGGCATTTGCCTTGCAGGCTCCTGACCCGGGTTTGATTCCCAGCATCCCATATGGTCCCCCAAGCACCGCCAGGAGTAATTCCTGAGTGTAGAACCAGGAGTAACCCCTGTGCATTGCCGGGTGTGACCCAAAAAGCAAAAAAAAAAAAAAAAAAGTTGATCACAGCTCAACTTTATTGCCAAATACACACATTCTTATAGACACTCTTGGCTTAAAGGAGATCCAATAACAGTTTCTGCATTTCAGGCATATGTGACTTGGGGGTCTAGTGAGGTTCAAGGTCAGACACAAGACGCAGATACCCTGTTATGCTATCTCTGCCCAGTTACTCCCCCTTAGGAGTTTCACTTCAGAGTCATTTTGCAAGGTCGGGTTTTTCCTGCTCCAGTGCCCAGAGCCTGCTCCACAACTGGTTTGCATTCAAAATTATCATTTGGTCACTGCATCAGTAGAAAGTTAGTGCCCACGTTAAAATGAAAGATTCAGAAGTACAAATTAGAGAAATAGTATAGTGGTAGGGTGACCTCCTCGTATGTGGGAATCCCTAGTACCACATGTAGTCTCCAGAGCATCACCAGGAGTGACCAGTGAGCACAGAGCTAGAAGTAAACCCTGAGCATTGCTAGGGGTGGCCCCCAAAATACACCAAAAAAATGAACAAAAATGTGTTGAGTCTCATTTCAACTCAATTTCCATTAAAGCTGCAATATTTTCTCTAACTTAAGAATGAAGGTCATTCTCTTTTTGGGTGCATCTCTGCACACCAAACAAGCTTTAAGGTATATATTTTCTTATTCTCTTAAACTCTGTTCTCCTACTTTGAGATCCTTCATATGCAGTAACATTGGAGGCATCACTTAAAGATTAAATATTTACCTGTTTTATACTTATCTGTCGGCTGGAGCGATAGCACAGCGGGTAGGGAGTTTGCCTTGCACATGTCAACCCAAGTTTGATTCCTCTGCCCTTCTCGGAGAGCCCAGCAAGCTACTGAGAATATCCCACCTGCACAGCAAAGCCTGGCAAGCTACCCATGGCGTATTCAATATGCCAAAAACAGTAACAAGTCTCACAATGGAGATGTTACTGGTGCCTGTTCGAGCAAATTGATGAACAACGGGAGGATAGTGCTACAATATTTATCTGTCACATCGTTCAAATCAACAGAGTGAAGATTAGAAAACACATTTTCCCACAGATATTAACACATGTCTTCAGAGCACTCTATCAGTGTATGGAACCAAGTTCACTAGCAACTAAGTGTAAAAATTTTTTGCTTTATTTTCTGGATGATGATGACATCAGGTAAGTCTTTGACAGTCAAGAGTATGAGTCAGAAATATCTGGGATACTTGAATAAATTTCAGTGTATCTTCTAAATTGCCTGTAAATATATCTAACTGCTAACATGACCAAAGATTTCTATCTGATACAATTTACACATGAATTTAAACTTTGTCAAATTGGTCCATACTCCGATGCTCCATAAATTCAGATCTGTTTCTATAGTTTGGATAAATTACCAAACTGATAGCATAGTCTCATAGTGGCCTTTTACCATTTAAGAGAAGATATTATTTTGGCTTTAAAATACCCATTCATCACACTGGTAGTATTGGAACACTAAATGCTTAAAACAACTACATAATGAACAACTTTGAAAATCATGGTGTTTTTCATAAAAATTAATTTTAAAATAAATAAATAAAATACCCATCCACTCAACACCTACACATGAATTTTCTAGTTCCAGAATATTCCAGTTTCATTAGCGACTGTATATATGTATATATACACATAATTTCTCTATATTTAAAGTACATCCTAATAAATGTCTGGGTCACTTTTATTCTGTAAAAGAGGAAGCACTTTATGTTATGTAATTATTCTATTTTGCTTTACTAAAAATAATAAAACACATCCTAAATTTTTATATGCCATGCAATATTTAAAGTGATGGGAAACAGATGAATGAGAGAAAATCCATTTTCCTAATAGAATTGACAAACTACAGAAAAAAAATTATCTTCTTGTATAATGACAAAGTCTGTTTTGTGCCTTAAATATGTAAACCCTTATATGTACAAGTCTTAATTGCCTGAGAAGGGTTTAATTAGACATCATAATATAGCTAATAGTCTCCCCTAGTTTCGAACCATTCTTTCAAAATAAATGTGTCAATTACAGGAACAACCACCAGGGGTCATTTTTGAGCACAGAGCTGGGAGTTGCAGGCAACATCTCCCCCCTAGTCCCACCTCTCAACTCCCCCTCACCATGTCTTTTTTCAAGTACAAACAACTAGATCTTTATTTAGATACCTATTTACACAACCAGCTATATAGGAGTTTCCTTTTTTTGAGACTGTTTCTGTTTTTGAAGGCTAATAGATTAACTAGAATTTGTATATAGTAAAAATGTATTGATAAAGGCTGTAGCTTCCTTATATGTAGGAAGAATCTTGGATTTTTATGAAATCAGAAAGATATCATAAATGCGCATGTCATTTGGGAGGACAATAAGTGTATGCTTCACTTGATTAGTTCTAAACCCTTGAATGATGGATTTAATAATACATTTTTGCCCAATGACACCAGTCTGAGTTGTCTATCCCCATATCTACGACTGAAATAGCTAAAATGAGGAAGATCTCTATGTATTTAGTGTTTTAATGATTCACAAAGTGCTGGCTAGTACAGAAACAAAAGAAAAAGGAGCATAGATGAAATTCTAATGAAAGAAATAAAAGCAAATCTGTGTTGTTGCTATGAAAAGAACACTGATTAAAAACGAAAATGTGTACTGTCATACCCAGGATTAAATATTGATCATTTTGTACTGTTTGCTATCATTAAGAGTGCCATTTGAATAGACACATGCCATTTGTTTCAACAAACTGTATTCACCTCTGACCTAAACGTGCAAATCATTGCGATTAATGTTAAATCCAAGAGAAAAAGTACATGTAAAATTTGTCTAGCAGAGCCAGGAAAATGTAGACAATGAGAAGAGCCAGGGGAAAATACTGATGATTTAAAAATAGGAACAAACAGCAGTAAATGGAAGAATCATCATTCACAAGAGGAGCCATGTGGACACCCAACACTGCAGCGCAGCTGCTCTGGTCTCTGATCGAAATGTGAGCCAAGAAAATAACTGGGAAGCTATTCTTGACTTAAATGGGGAATACAACCCCGGCAATTTATGAGGATGCTCAGGGCTGATTAACACTGCTGGGGAATTTCAAATAAGCTAGAGCCTGCCTGAAAATTCCAGATGCTAAAATTGGCACACAGGTTGACATATCAGAAGTATTATGCTGTACATAATGTGCAAACACACAAGAGTTTTTACAGCTTCATGTTTATATAACTGACAATTGTTTAAAATTTTAACTCTTTTGCATAGCAATTAAATTATTGCATCTCTATTTTTCATTTCTGTATTCTAATTTGTGTTTAAAGCATGAACCAAGTTTTAAGTGAAAAGGGACTCCATTTATTGAGTACTATTGGCAGATCCTGTAATATTCAGAGACGATTGAGCGGAATTGTACTTAGTTTAAAACACAAATGTATTTAGTGTTTTAATAATTCACAAAGTGCTGGCTAATGGGGCTGGAGTGATAGGGCATTTGCCTTGTACACAGCTGACCCGGGTTCGATTCCCAGCATCCCAGGAGTAATTCCTGAGTGCATGATCCAGGAGTAACCCCTGTGCATCGTCAGGTGTGACCCAAAAAGCAAAAAAAAAAAAAGTGCTGGCTAATACAGAAACCAAGGAAAAAGAAGTATATATAAAATTCTAATGAAACAAATAAAAACAAATCTGTGTTGTTCTATGAAAAGAACACTAATTAAAAGAGAAAATGTGTACTGTCATACCCAACCTTAAATAATGAGTATTTGGAAAAGTATAAGGAGTTTTTGGACAAAGATAATATTGCAATGCAATGGGCTCAGAGTTAAAACTTTGGTCTTGTTCCTTTCTCTCATTAGAGATTTCTCTCCTCTCTAAAGTGTAAATGAAAAAGGAGAGCTGAGTGGGTGGAATAAATAAAAGGATGAGTACATGTTTATTCTGTAAATGGTATTTGATATGCCAAAAACGGTAACAAGTCTCACAATGGAGATGTTACTGGTGCCTACTCAAATAAATCGATGAACAATGGGACAACAGTGCTACAGTGCTACAAATAAATAAAAGGATGAGGACATGTTTATTTTGTAAATGGTGCAAAATTGTACCATTCAGAAATAAGCAACATAGCTATCCCATCAGTTGTACTGCCCAAACAAATTGTGCATAAAGGTTTTCAGAAACAACCAGCACCACCCAAAGCTTCTGCATCACTTAGAAAATTGTTTCCCGAAAAGTAGCACAAGTTATTCTATGGCACACGTACATTGGTTTCACTTCTATTCTTCCTTGCTTCCCAACAATAACAATGGCTTTAATGAAATTTGCCTACGTTCAAATTTGCCTCCAAAATTACCTAGCTTCGTAAGTTTCTAAACTTCTACCTATTTTCCTGAATCTGTCTAATAAGAATAATACTGCTTTTCTGTGTCATTTTGAATCTTACACAAGAGCCCTCAAAGACTTTCTTCTGCAATAATAACCATCGGTCTATCAACACTTAATCATTTTCCCTGTCACAAATTTTTTCAAGTACGTTTCTTTTTAATTTCAACCACTATTCTCTTTATAAAATTGAAGGATATTTAAAATAAAGTAAAATAAACTTAGATATTATCTGTTCCAACCTTCAGCGGTTTCATTTCGTTAGTAAGGTCTAATTGCAGAAAGTAAATAGGTCCACAGGGATGAACTGACCTGTTCAGGTAATATTAGTGGTAAGAAGTAGAATCTTAAGGTCTAACCATAGGTCTAGCATCAATGTATATTCCCATATTCCTGAGTCAGTCCACATGTAGTTTTCCAATTCAGTAAAGATGAAAAAGAATGGAATCTTCTGCCATGTCTCTTTCTCACTGAAATCTTCCTTTTGCAATAAAGAAATAACCTGAGAACTTGGGAGTTTGCATGACATTTTTGTTGGTTTGTTTATTTCTGGTTGAGAGCTTGTTAATACTGTTCAGGAACCGTTTTCAGATTTCCCAGGTAGCACTGCTAACTTAGAAATGTTTATTTTATACAACAGTAAGTTTTTGGTAGTCAAATATTCGTTCTTTCTTTTTATCACTGTCTATTTGGTTAGGTTTTGACCACAATGGGACAAGTCATTACATGAGGAGAAATTGTGTTTCAAACGCTAACAAAGAAGTCAAATTTCCTGAAATGTGACTCAGTTTAAAGACACCCCCAACTAAACTACTTAGCTAAATCCATTAAATTGACAAGTATTTAAAAGTTTAGGTGGGTACAACAACACATAGTAAGGAGGTATGTTGTATTCACATAACTATTACAGTTGCCAATCAGAAATAAAGGAACATGTTTTCAAATGTTCAAATGTGATGGACAATGGTAGAAAAGTCTTTTTAGCTTTATATTTGAGTGTTTATTTGTTGACATGCCAAGAGTATCTTATTAGTAGCTCATTTTAGCTGTTCACTTGTCCCCATGTGACATCCCCTACACACACACACACACACACACACATACACAAGGACCCCTAAAGGGCAAAAAAAGGGCCATGGGTCTGGGGACATGGTGGAGGGGAGGAATGAAAAAGTACAATGAAGTTCCAAAGTAAAATCTTTAGTGATAGTAAAAATAATAAAAACTCACATATGATTTCTCTGTCTCTTAACCTTAGCTGTAACAGCTATAGGTATTTCTGTTTATTCTGCTATAACGTAGGTTTTATAAGTGCATCCCAGGATTCACTATGTTCCTAAAGTTAGTAAAAAGCCTGAGAATAAAATATCCAAATACAGTCAACTTATGTGTTTATACTTCTCACCATGTTCTTTAATAATCATTTGGCATGCTCATCCAACAGTCTTAACCTCATACACTCTGGACAGCACCCAACAAAACCAGGCTTCCATCTGCCCTCTCTAAAAATGCATTATATAACAGAATAGTTGTGCTTCTGACAAAATTGTGATCCTATCGGTTTGTTCATAATATCCTTTATTTCACTCATACTAGACTTGTCATTTAAAGTCTCAAGCAGTGTCACTATTATGTACAACTATTGTATTACTACCATAAAGCCCATCAGTTTATGGTTTTTGTTTCAAGTCATCTTTGGTTTCGAAGACAAATTATTGGGGAAAAGGGTGGGGGAGAGCGACAGTAAACTCAGTAAGTAAAAGTGGACTGAAAACAAAACTGCAGATAACCCTGATGTTTAGCAGATGAAATAGGACTATTATCCATTTATATTTGGCAGTCTCAGTCTAAGAGCACTCTTGACTCCTGCCAAATAATGTTTAAATTTAGTTGAAATTTAAATGACTTTCTGTTAAGGAGGTTGTGAAGTATTTTTTTGTATTCTCAACAAATAGTAGATAGAAAACATTTCTAAATTCTAAGAGGCCATTAGCTTAAATTGCACCATTATTGTATACACCATGAAGAAAGAAAATAAATGCCAATTAAGCCAACAATTTTTTTTTAATTTTTTATTGAGTCACCATGTGGAAAGTTACAAAGTTTTCAGGTTTAAATCTCAGTTATACAATGCTCGAATACCCATCCCTTCACCAGTGCTCATATTCCACCACCAAGAATCCCAGTATAGCTCCACCCCACCCCCTCACACCCCTAACCCCCCCACGCCCCTAGCCCCCCCACCCTAAGCCCCCCCGCCTGTGTAACTAATAAATTTCACTTTACTTTCACTTTGATTGCATACAATATTTCAACAAAACTCACTATTATTGTTTGGAGAGTCTCTCCCCTAAAGTCAGACCTGCTGAAAAGAAAGCATTAGATAATTTGTTTTCCATTGCTGAGGATGAAGAGGTATGAGGTTGAGTGACCACACTTAGCGGCCTCTCAGTTTTGGGTTTCTGTAATTTAGTATTTTAGTAACTAAGTCCAGAGAGATATCTGCCAGAGGTTGCATCGTTGCCAACTTGTAGTTCTCAGTTACATTATATTCCACATATGAGTGCAATCTTTCTATGTCTGTCTCTTTCTTTCTGACTCATTTCACTCAACATGATACTTTCCATGTTGATTCATTTATATGCAAATTTCATGACTTCATGTTTTCTGACAGCTACATAGTATTCCATTGTGTAGATGTACCAGAGTTTCTTTAACCAGTCATCTGTTTTGGGGCACTCTGGTTTTTTCCAGATTCTGGCTATTGTAAACAGTGCTGCAATGAACATAGAAATACATATGCCATCTCTACTATACCTTTTTGCCTCTCCGGGATATATTCCCAGGAGTGGTATTGCTGGGTCAAATGGAAGCTCAATTTCTAATTTTTTGAGAATCGTCCATATTGTTTTCCAAAAGGGCTGAACCAGTCGGCATTCCCACCAGCAGTGAAGAATAGTCCCTTTCTCCCCGCATCCACGCCAACACCGGTTGCTTTTGTTTTTTGGGATGTGGGCCAGTCTCTGTGGTGTGAGATGGTATCTCATGGTTGTTTTGATCTGCATTTCCCTGATGATTAGTGATGTGGAACATTTTCTCATGTGCCTCTGAGCCATTCGGATTTCTTCTTTAGGAAAGCTTCTGTTCATTTCATCACCCCATTTTTTGATCGGGTTGGCAGTTTTCTTCTTGTGGAGTTCAACCAGTGCATTGTATATCCTTGTTATCAACCCTTTATCGGATGGGTACTGCATAAATATCCTTTCCCATTCTGTAGATTGTCTTTGTACTTTGGTCACTGTTTCTCTTGAGGTGCAGAAGCTTCTTAGTTTGAGATAGTCCCATTCATTTATCTCTGTTTTCACTTGCTTGGCCAGTGGCGTGTCAGCTTTGAAGATACCTTTAAGCCAACAATTTTTTTCTTAGTAAAAGCTTACATGACACAAGTTTCTAATCTTTGTTCATAACAAATAGTTGTTTAAGGTATACCTAAAACTTCCTTACATTAAGATTTCATGAACTATTATGGCATTTAGCACAATAGCCATGACATTAGACAATCAAATGTTCAATATTAGATGGTTGGATAAAGGATCTGTCATGTATGTACACAATGGAGTACCATTCAGACACAAGAAAGGATGAAATCATGCAACTTACATGGAACTGGAGGTGTCATGTTAAGTGAAATAATTCAGAGGGAGAACAAATACTGGATGCTCTCACTTACCTGTGGTATATAGTGTAACAAGATAAGGAAATGGAAAGTATCAAATGTGGTAAATCTCTCGGCTATTTCTCATTTCTGTATTATAGAAATAAGAATGCTAAGGAAAGAGGCGAGTTTGGGGAATAACAAAAGGAAGACTTGTGATAACATAGGGGCATTGGTCAGGGCCTTGAGCACTTTGGTGGTGTAGATGTCAGATAATTGTATGCATCAAAACCATAAGACCCAACATTTTTGTTAATGTGTCCAAACTATACTTATACATTAAAAGTAACTACTAAAGGGGGAAGGTAGGTAGACATGGTAGTCAGTGATGATGAACACTTTTCCATATGCTTGGTTAGTCAACTTTTTATCTTCTTTGAGGGAATGTTTATTCAGCTCCTTTCCCTAGACTGAAAAATTTTTTTTAAATAAAAATTTTATTTTATTAAATCACCGTGTGGAAGATTACAATGCTTTCAGGCTTAGGTCTCAGTTATACAATGCTGAAACAACCATCCCTTCACCAGTGCCCATATACCACCACCAAAAAAAAAAAAAAACCCACACAGTACACCTCCCATCCCGCCCCCCCACCCATTACCTTGTAACTGATAAGTTTCATTTTACATTCTGTTTACTTTGGTTATTCTATATTTCAACACAAACCTCACTATTGTTGTTAGGAGTACCCCACTAGATTCAGACCTACTGTGAAGACAAATAAGGTCGCGCAGCCGCAGTAGCGGCCGCGCGGTTTTGAATTTCTGTACTTTAACACTAAGTACAGGGAGATTTCTTCCAGATATTGGATCATTGCAGGCTTGAAAAACCAATCTGTGGTCATCTTAATATGGCGGACACCGCGCCCTTCATCCCCGGAGAAAAAGAGGCGAGAGAGAGAGAGAGAGAGAGAGAGAGAGAGAGAGAGAGAGAGAGAAATACCTTTCCCCTCCTGGGCGGGCACGGGGCCGAGGCTTAGTTCTCAGGCTGGAGACATTCTGTGAGGAGTTGCCCATGCTGAAATAGGTTTTGCTGGGTCTGGATTCACGCTTATGCAGCTGCGGAGAGGCCGCACACGCGTGCGGCCCCCGGGATCACATCTCGGCGGTGGGAGGGGCCGGTGCCTCCCACCTTCCCAAGAGTACCTTCGTGTCCTTTTGCTGCAGTTTTTGTTGTAAATCCCATCTGTGGTCGTCTTAATATGGTGGACACCACGCCCTTCATCCCCGGAGAGAAAGATGCGAGAGAGAGAGTGAGAGTGAGAGAGAGAGAGAGAGAGAGAGAGAGAGAGAGAGAGAGAGAGAGAGAGAGAGAGAGAGAGAGAGAGAAATACCTTTCCCCTCCTGGGCGGGCACGGGGCCGAGGCTTAGTTCTCAGGCTGGAGACATTCTGTGAGGAGTTGCCCATGCGGAAAGAGGTTTTGCTGGGTCTGGATTCACGCTTGTGCAGCTGCGGAGAGGCCGCACACGCGTGCGGTCCCCGGGATCACATCTCGGTGGTCTAGACTGAAAAATTTTTAAGAGAGATTTAAGCAAATGGATTTCTTTTAATCAACCTGATATATATTCAAATGACAGAAACTTGGATCCATTAAAGCCTCTTCAAAATATCAATGGTAAAAGAACCTTGAAATTCATATATTTAATGAGACTAGTGATAAGACTTATAGCCCAGTTTAATATTTTAAATAAAGTACTACACTGCATGCTGAATTCATGTCCATTGCCTTGCATATCTGAACTTTATTTGGCCACGTTGCATGTGAGAGCATAGATGAAAAGTAAGTACATGTTATTTTTTACAAAATAGCATTAGAAAAAGAATGTATCATATGAGAATGCATATATTAGTGCACTAACATTTTGTCTAAAAAGCAATTTTGCAATCTGTTTTATACTGAACACGTTTACACAGAATTAAAAGTAAAGTTTGTAACTCATTTTGGAAAAGATCGGGCTAATCACGGCCATGATGCAATATTTATTAACAGATAAGCTTATGTAAATAATTCATAAAAATCAACAATAAAAATGGCCAGAAGATATGAATAAATACTTCTCCCAAGAAGACAATACTCACATGCAAGGGTGTCCATCATCTCTTATCACTAGGGATATAGAAGCCAAAACAATAAGTTATCACCTCACACCTGTGAGAATAGCTATTATCCAAAAGAGAAGAAAACAAAGAGTACTGGAAAGGACATACAAAGAAGGGAAATCTCACAGTTAGTGGCATATAAATCAGTGCAGTCCATTATGAAAAAGAAGAATGGCAAGATCTCAAAATTTAAAAATTGAGCCCCCCAAAGATTTCAGCAAGATGACAGATTAGTGACTCTTGCCTTGCTGCACTTTAACTAAATGATCAGTGATGCCTAGACCATGAAGAAGAGCAGGCTGGCCAGAGGAGCTGTGCCTGCACAGGGAATCTGGAGAAAACATTAGAGAGGATAGGAACAACTGTAAGAAAGATCACCCAGTGTGTCTCTGGGACATCACGGCTATGATTAAGAGCTGGGCCAGGCAGAGAGCAGCCAGACACTGTGGAGCAGAGCTCTGCGGCCAAGTGCTGTGGCGAGCAGACAGATGCTGGAAAGGCAAAATCCAGACGGCCAGCAAGCTGCCAAGGATCCAGAATTGAAGGGGAGAACCCCTGCTTCTGAGAGTGCCACAGACCTTCAGACAACTCCTGCGGCGGCCACTGTAGCGCATTGTTCAGAATGGGGATTGACAACTTAGCCTCGTTCCACCAACCCAACCATCCTGGTTCCAGCTAGGGAGAGGGAGTGGCAAATGAGAAGCTGATCTGGAACTGATCTATTTATTTCCCTGTGGCCTCCTCAGCAGAGAGGCTCCTCTCTGCATTTCACCCTAGGTTATGCAGAGTAACTGACACCGTTGTTGGAACTGTGTTCGCATACATAAAGTTTAAAAAAATGTGTTGACTAAGTATTATGATTTACAATCATATTAATATTCCCATTCCAGTTTTACAATCCTACTACACCACACCCATCACCAGAGTGCCAATCTCCCTCCACCACAACCCTAGTTCCCTTCTCACACACCCCTAGTCCCAGACTGGCCTTCTCAGTTCTGTAAGCATTACCACAGTTTATTTTCTTGGCCATTATCTATTCCCTACTTTATTTCTTTATGCTTCATATCAGTTAGCTCAACCAGTACCTCTCTTTCCCCTTGGATTAACTTCACTTTGTATTCACTTGCATTATACCTCCAGCTCTATATGAGCCATAGAAAAATGCAAGATTTCATCTTTTTTTGGTTGTGGTCTTAGAGTAGATTCCCAGCAGTAGAACCAGTGGGTCATATGGCAATTCTATTTTTAACATTCTGAAAAGTCTACATATTGTTTCCCATAGATGTTGAACTAGTCTACAATCCCAACAGTGAATGAGTTTCCCTCTTTTACCACATTCCTTTCAGTAAAAGTTATTTCAAGACTTTTTGATACATGCCATTCTCACTGGTGTAATATCTCATTGAAATGAAGTAATATCTTATTGTTATTTGGATTTCTGTTTTCTTCATAATCCAAGATGATGAACATTTTTTATATGCCAGTTGGCCAGCTACACTTTACTGATAAACTATCTGTTCATCTCCTATCCCCATATCTTATGGTATCAGGGTTTGTTATTGTTATTGTTGTACTTTATGAGTACCTTGTATATTTACATTTGTCAGATGTATGCAGTGCAAGTATTTTCTCCCATTCAATAGGGTGTCTTTATTTTATACACCATTTCTTTTGCTGTTAAAATTTTTCTCATATAGTAGTTATAGCATGTGTTTATTTTTGCTTTTGTTTTGTTAATGAGGGTGAATTATTGAAAAACTCCCCTAACGTTAACTATTGTATATGGTGCAAGATATATCGGTCTTTTGTTTCCTATATATTTGGGTAGTCAACCTCAATGAATCCTCCTGTGATTATTATTGGGATTGCTGCCTGATTCAAGTCACAGCTCCTAGATCACTCTTCTCTCATCTGAATCCGGTGAAAGAACTGAACCCTAAAACCTACAAACCATAGTATATGGGTAACTGATAAGCCCAGACTGTGGAACATGACAGGAGAGAAAAAGGTGGAAGACATCACCAACCTCAGTTTGGACACTCACATTCCCTAGGCAGCTGGAATACTTAAAACCCTCTAATAGGAAGCTCTTCACCGCCTTGGCCTCTACCCTATCTTGCCATTAAACCTCCAATCATCTAAATTAGTGTAGTAACATCAGTATATAAGGCAACAAATACTACAGTATTCTGGGTTCCTCCTCATATTATATCCTGCAGCCTACTCATCTCACCTTATACTCATTTGCTCCCAAATGATGAAACACCAAAATATGTTAAGCAAGTAAGAACAGTGATATTGGAAATAATTAAATAAGTGTGATACTTTAACACCCCAAATATATCCAAGGAGAGATGAACTAAATGAATAATAAGGAAATAATAGATTTATTATTATTTAAGAGAGTCTCTTGCCCGCATGCCTGGCTGTCTTCCCCAGGGCCCCTCGGAGGGGATGGGCTCCAGCTTCCCTCCCTGCCCCAAGCAGAGCTCCTGGTGGCCGAAGACCACTGGGACCTAGCCACAGTCATGCTCGAGGCCCCTCTCCACACATTCGGACAGGCCTCACGCATGAAGATACCGGCAGAGGAACCCAGGTGTGTGTAATCCCATCAATGGCCAACATCCAGAGACTTAAAAGCAAACTCCCAGAAGCACACAGCCACTTTGCGGCTGCCTGATATCTTGTAGCCTACTTCTCCCTCTGGGAGAAACTAGCAAGCTTCTGAGAGTTTCCTGACCACATGGGACAGCCATGCAAGCTTCCCATGGTGTATTCATATGCTAAATCCAGTAACAAGCTGGATATCATTCCCCTGACCCTGAAAAAGCCTCCAGTGCGACATCATTGGGAGGGCTGAGTCGAGAGAGACTTCTAAAATCTCAGGGAAAGGATGAATGCAGAGGTTACTGAGCTTGCTCGAGAAATTGATGATTAACAGGATTTCATGATTTGTGAATAGATTTAACTGAAAACAAACCAGCTTTAATTAATAACTGGAACAAATGAGCTTAGTAGACATTTATAGAATACTTAAACCCAAAACAGCAGAATTAACATTTTTTTAATGTGCACAGAACTTATCTTCAATGAATTCTGTAGATAAGTGAGAAGTAGGAAGGGGGCCACCTCCCTACATGTCACCTGCACGGCAGAGCCTGGCAAGCTACCCATGATGTATTGAATATGCCAAAATCAGTAACAAAAATGGGCCTCATTCCCCTAACCCTGGAAGAGGCCCCAATACGGTAGCGTTGAGAAGGACAAGCAAGGAAAGGCTGCTAAAATCAAAGGGCCGAACTAGGATGCCAAAATGAAGAAGGAATAAAAAGGACTGTCTGCACTTTTAACATATGTAATCTGGCAATGGAAGCATCCATTGAGGACCTAATAGTGCAGAAGATCAAGTACGATGCCATTGGATTGACCAAGATGAGAAGGCATCTATCACATCACGCTGCTTTCGACAATGGAGAAGAACTGTTCCTCAGAACATGTGACAGTAGAGCCGTCAGTGGTTTCAGTGTCCTCATCAACCCAAACTTGGCCATGAGCATTGATTGGTTCAAATGCCTAACAACCTGAATCAGGCGCTTACTTTTGAATAGATGTGGCTCATTGCTTGCAGTTTCTATCTTCGTCATCTACACGCCAACATCCAACTACGATGAAGAAGAAATTGAGAAGTCCTACATGGAGTTGCAGAAGTTCTATAAAGAAGACCACACCTTCTACAAGATCATTGTCAATGATTTTAACACCAATATAGGACCGAGAAGGTCACCCAAAGAACTCCACGTCAGGACCGATGGCCTAGAATGGAACGAACAGGGGGAGAGGCTGTCTGAGTTCATCATGTTGACCAAGACCATCCATGGTAATTCATAGTTCCAGAAGGCCAAATCTAAATGCTGGACATGGGAGTATCCCAGTGGACAGTTCCACAACTAAATTGGCCACACCATATTCAATCGATGTTGCTGTTGCCCCAAATTTCCAAACAGGATTGGACCACCATCTCCTTTGTGCGA
Source organism: Sorex araneus (assembly GCF_027595985.1). NCBI lineage: Eukaryota > Metazoa > Chordata > Mammalia > Eulipotyphla > Soricidae > Sorex > Sorex araneus. The sequence goes on along the minus strand of NC_073302.1, from coordinate 128,470,611 downwards.
AATTCTACTTCACGGAGCGGGGGAAAAAAGGGCTCCAAAATTTAAGAAGAGAACTCTCAGTACGACCACCAACTGGGAGCTCTTTGGTACTATTTCAGCAATATGAGAAGATGCTGTTGTTGACAACATTGGCGAGGAATGAGATTGACTGGTTCAGCACCTCCACGATTGTGCAAGGAACACTGAGAGAGAAAGCCACAAAAAGACATCTGTCTTTGGAAATTCTTGAGTTCATTCGCTAACGTGGTCTGGTGTGAGCCTTAGGCAATTACAAGCTAACATCCAAGCTCGCAAAGCTGTGCAGAGAAGCAATAAAAGACCTCAAAGAGAGAAGAACCACAGTGTTGGCCAATGCAGCAGAAGCCAGGAAAAGTATTTGCAATGCCTGCCTGTCCTTCACCAACTATAAGACCAAGATAACTGCCAACTATAAGATCAAGATGGATCTAGCATATCTTCCAGAAGGGTATTGGAAAAGGTTATTCATGACTTCTACTTGGATCTCTTTGATAGCCATGTCCACCTGCCCATGTACCAAATTTTGCAGGAAAGATATGTGGTTCCCAGCATTCTTCCTTCTGAAATCCAACACATTTCATCTGTAAAGAAGCGTACATCACCCTGTCCAGACAAGGTCAGATCTGAATACCTGAAGAATCTGCTGCCAGTACTTGTCAATACACTGGCTTGGCTCTTCACACGCTACCTGTCTGAACACAAGGGTCCATCCCCGTGGAAAACCAGCAGGACCGTCCTGTTGTACAAGAAGGGAGACACCCACAACATCGGCAACTATCACCTGATTTGCCTGTTGTCTGTCATCTACAAGTTGTTCACTCAAGTCATCCTGAATAGGATTGGCAGAACACTAGACAAAGACAACCATGTGAGCAAGCCAGGTTCCGGATTCAGCATGGTCGACCAAATCCACATGGTGACCAAGCTCATTGAGGTTTCACAAGAGTTCAAGACGCTGCACTGTCTAATGTTCATTGATTTAAAGAAGGCCTTTGATTCTGTTGAGACTGAAGCAGTCATCAAAGCCCTAGCCAAACAGGGCATTCAACTCAGTACATGAGGATCCTCCATGAGCTGTATTATGGATTCACCACCAGGATCTCACCATTCTACAAAGAAGTGATCATTGATGTAAAGAGGAGGGTTCGGCAGGGTGACAGCATTTCACCAAAACTCTTCAGTGCCACCCTTGAGAATGTCATGTGATGACTGGAATGGGAAGGAATGGGAGAGAATATAGATGGTCAGCAACTACACCACCTCTGCTTCTCTGATGACATCTTTCTAATAAACCAAACATTAGCCAAGTGGTGCAAATGCTGGCTGACTTCGACCATGAGTGTGGAAAGGTCAGACTATAGCTGAATCTCAGGAAGACAATGTTCATGAGAAATGGACTAGTTACTGACATTCCATTTGCTCTCAATGGAATGAATATCTCCGAATGCAGCAGCTATGTGTACCTGGGTCGAGAACTCAACATGAGAAACAACTTGGTGCCAGAACTGCACAGGAGGAAGAGAGCAATGTGAAATGCCTTCAAGAGCATTGAAGAAGTGATTAAGATGACAAAGAACCTCCGGCTTCCGGCACATCTTTTCGACTCCACCATTCTTCCTGCACTTACATATGCCTCAGAGACCTGGACTCTACGAAAACAGGATGAGAATGCTATTCGGGTCTTCCAAAGAGGAATCGAAAGAGCCAAGCTTGAAATATCACGTTTCACTCAAGTGAGAGAAGGAATCCAGTTTGGAACCCAGGGTTCCAAACTCGATCAACGATTGAGAATCAGGGACGCTGTCTCATTTGCCAAGGCATCGAAAATCAGATGGGCCAGATGCAAAATGCGATTTACAGATGACTGCTGGACTAGAGCTGTTACAGACTGGATTCCATGGGACGTCAAAAGAACACGTGGCTGCCCACCTATGAGATGGTCAAACTTCTCCATCAAGACCCTGAATGAACGGTTTGAGGCTCTTCTGCTCCTGGAGTGAGCAGATGCCATTGAGCCTCACTAGCACGTGACAGGGACAAATGAGACATTACTGTCACCCGCTCGAGCAAATCAAGACAACTGGAAACAAAAATACAAGCTATCATCCTATAAATAGAAAAGTGTTACTAGGAGAAATTAATAGTAATACAGTCCATTAAAATAAAAAAAAGAAAAGTCAGAGATAAATAATTTAACCTTATGGCTATAGCAACTTTAAGAAGAGCAAAACTGAAATAGGAGTCAGAGCGATAGGAGAGAGAGTACAGCGCAACAGCAGGGAATTTGCCTAGCTCACATCAGAGTCAGGTTCAATCCCTGATACTCTATGTGGTCCCCAGGGCACCACTAAGAGTGATGCCTGAGTGCAGAGCTAGTAGTAAACCCTGAGCACAGCACAGCACAGTGTGACCCAAAATCTCAAAAGTCAATAAAATAAATGAGGCTAAAAAATAAAACGTATAATTATCTGAAGTAAGTAAATCACAAAAATCGTAGTGCAGATAAATACAAAAATTAAATCAAGCTGATATTTCAAAAAAAGAAATCAAATTGATAACATTTTGGCAAGGCATATAAAGAAAAGGAAAGAAATTTCTAACAGTCAGAGACAGAAGAGGAAAACTTACAATAGATGTCATTCAAACACAAAGGAATATATGACACTGCAATAGAATTCTTTACCGACCCAAGATAAACTTTTAGATATAAACAGTCTACCAAAATAAAAACAGAAAAATTAAATAGAAAACCTGAAGCAAACAATCTCAAGTATAGAAACTGAAAGAGTATTCAAGTATTCCCCAAAAGCATAACTCCTTGAACAGAAAGTGTTACCAGTAAAATTTAAGAGACATTTAAAGTTTTTAAGTCTATTCTGTCCAGATTTTTAAATAAGATAAAGAAACATTTTTAAATACATTATGTATGGCTAGCATTAACTTAATATCAAACCCAGACCAGGACATCACAAGAAAGATTGCTACATAGAGACTAGTATCTCTAATAAACTAGTATCTCTAATAAAATTTTAAATAATTTTTAAAATATTCCAAAAAATAAAAACTAATTGCCTTAAAGAATGCATTAACAGGAGCACTTACTGTGATATTGTGACCAACTGCACATTTCATTAACACAATAGAATAGTCCAATATATTCAAAATAATCAATGTAACATTATATAGTGTATAACACTATATAGTGATAAAAAGATAGAAAAAAATCATTAAAAAAGCTGAGGAAGCATTTAATAAAGACCAATGAATTTGAAAAGTGATACCATTTACAATTGCATCCAAAAGAATCAAATACTTAGGAATTAATTTAACAAGGAAAGTAAGAGATTTGTATAAAGAAAGCTCTAAAACTCTTACAAAATACATGGAACAGACATAAAGAAATAGTAAGATATTCCAAACAAGGGTCATGAGAATTAATATAGTCAAAATGCCCATTCTACCAAAGTAATGTATGGATTTAAGTAATCCAAATAAAAATTCCAACAATATTTTTGAGAAAACAAGATAAAATAAGTTATAGATTCAGCTGACTTCAAAGTATACTACAAAGGAAAAGTAATTAAAGCAAGTATTGGAATTGAAGTAGACATATGGATCAATAGAAAGAACTAGAATCCCAGGAATAAACTCACACATTTGCATGGTAGCACTGTCGTCCGGTTGTTCATCGATTTGCTCGAGTGGGCACCAGTAACATCTCCATCGTGAGACTTGTTGTTACTGTTTTGGGGTATATCAAATATACCACAGGGAGCTTGCCAGGCTCTGCCATGTGGGCAGGATACTCTCGATAGCTTGCCGGGCTCTCCGAGAGGGGTGGAGGAATCGAACCCACGTCGGCTGCGCGCAAGGTAAACGCCCTACCTGCTGTGCTACATGGGCAAATGTGAGGAGACCCTATTGTTTCCTGGTTAAAAAAAAAAACAAAAAAAAAAAACATTTTCCCTTGCACTTAAAATGGGATAAAGATGAGCATTTAGAATGGGATAAAGATGAGGGACTCTCTGAGGGCTGATAAGAACATAGGGGGGCTACCAAGGGAGGGGTAGAGCAGGGAGCAGTGAAAGGGCTCAAGAGTCCAAGCTTGGGCTGGAGTGCTAGCGCAGTGGCCAACGCAGTTGCCTTGCAAACTGCCGACCCAGGTTCTATCCCATAGCACCTATATGGTCTCCCCAAGCCCTGCCAGGAGTAAGCCCAGAGCCCAGAGCTAGGAGTGAGCCCTGAGCATCACCGGGTGTGTCCGAGGGGCAGCAAGCTATGAGAAAGCCCGGTCCGCACGCAGCTCCACAGCAGGGCGGCGCTGATTCTGCCCCCGGGTGAGAGCAGGTGGGAGACCCACTGTGGCTGGTGGCAACCCTCTACCCCAGAGCCCCAGGCCACTCGAGGAATAGTGGGCACGTTTCCCATGGGGACATGCAGGTTTCTTGTCCCCCATAACCCCGGGACGCGGCCCCCTCCCCAGAGTTTCCACCACCAGCCTCATTCTACCTCCTCCCTGCTCAGACAACCTCCGCGGCCTTTGGCCTAATTGTCATCAACAGCCTGCAGGGCTCTGCCCAATGCACAGAGGGTCTCAGAGCACTGGGGGTGGTACCAATATTTAATTCATGAGAAAGGATCTAAGATCACATAATGGAGGTAGAAAAGTCCCTTTATTTCATCTTTCTTTAATCATCTATATGTGTGTAGGTGGCATCACCTCCACAATCTTTAAAAAAAATCTCTCATGGGGTCCAGAGAAATAGTACAGCCGTAGAGTATTTACCTTCCATGCAGCTGACCCAGGTTCAATCTCCAGCATCCTATAATGCTCCCTGAGCACACAGAAGGGATGATCCCTGAGTGCAGAGCCAGGAGTAAGCCCTGAGCACCACCAGGTGTAGCAATATATATATATTGCTACACCTGGTGTATATATATGTATATATATGTATACTCACTGTCACTGTCATCCCGTTGCTCATCGATTTGTTCGAGCAGGCACCAGTAACAGCTCTCATTGAGAGACTTATTGTTACTGTTTTTGGCATATCCAATATGCACGGGTAGCTTGCCAGGCTCTGCCACATGGGCTCCATACTCTCGGTAGCTTGCCGGGCTCTCCAAGAGGGGCGGAGGAATTGAACACGGGCCGGCCTCGTGAAAGGCTAACACCCAACCACTGTGCTATAGCTCCAGTCCTTTGTGTGTGTGTGTGTGTGTGTGTGTGTGTGTGTGTATATACACAAATATCTCCCATATGTAATTTTATGAGAATTGGAGATTTTATCTATAGAAATGGGAGTCAGAAAGTAAAAGTAGCCTATGGCAAGGATAAGAATTAACTCTATGCTAAAAGACTTATTAGTTAAGATGCTAGAAGAAGCCAAATTAGATTAGGGACAGGAAAGTCTAAGGAAGAAACATTTGCATGCAGCTGTGGGAGTGGGTATCACATATCATGACAACTGTATCATAAGTTAGTGCTCATAAGACAGTATTTACCATGGTAGAGAAATTGAATAACAAATTTAATAAGAATGATACCTCAGGGGCTGGAGCGATAGCACAGCAGGTAGGGCGTTTGCCTTGCATGCAGCTGACCCAGGTTCAATTCCCAGCATCCCATATGGTTCCCTGAACACCGCCAGGAGTAATTCCTGAGTACATGAGCCAGGAATAACCTCTGTGCATTGCTAGGTGTGACCCAAAGAGGAAAAAAAAGTTATCTCAGTTAATGGTTGATGGCAATCAACAAGTTACAAGAGATAGTAACTTGTGTCTGAGCTGAGCAACACCATGCTCATACAATGCATTCTAGAACAAAGACACCATACCATGGTGGTAGAGAGGAAGGCTAGGTACAAGCACAGAATGTGGGCTGCCTCTCGAAAAGGCTGACAACCTACTGCCACCAACTACACTAAGAGTACAATATCATCCACCCCTCAAGCAGAAATAAGCTGACACCAAAGCACTTCCATATGATAAGCGCAATTTTATTTCTTTATTTTTATTTTTGGGCCACATTCAGTCATGTTCAGGGTTTACTCCTGGCTCTGTATTCAAGCATCACTCCTGGAAAGGCTCAGGGACTATATCTGGTACCAAAGATTGACTTCAGGTAGGCTGGGTATAAGACAAGCACCCTACCAGCTATACTATTGCTCTGGCCCCAGAAGAGAAATATTTAATCTGGACTGTGAATTAATTCTCTGCCCTGACCACTGCCCAATCAGCACCACATTTGTAGGCTAGTGACTAAGAGTCAAATGATGAAAGACATGTAGCTTTGACATATAGCCATGAACTCTATTTATGTATCTAAACATACTAGAGTATCAAAAAACTGTTAACTTGGGAGCTGGAGAAATAGTACAGTCATTAATGCCTCGTATATGGTTGACCCAGTTTAATCCTAAACGGATCCAGTTTAATCAGCACTGCCTATGGTTCCCAAACATTGCCAAGAGTGATCCTGAAAATAGAATCAGAAGTAAGCTCAGTACATACCCTGGGGAAGACAGCCAGGCGTGCAGGCAAGAGGGGGTTTCTAGAAAATTGATTCCAAATCATAGGAACGCTAGACAGAGAAACAGTAGACCTGAGCATCATGGGGCAGGTTCTGTAGTGGACCTCATGCTTGCTCTGCCCAGTTCCAGTTCACAGGCCTGCACCATCCACTCATCCTCCAGCACTCGTGCTTCAACAGCTGTTAGTAGCTCATAGTTATTTCCCTTCCTGAGTGGCAGTCCCTGTCCTATTCCAAGGAACAACAACCCTTGCTGACACCAGACAAACCAATGAAATCTATGTTCCACAGCTTCCAGGGGAGCCAAATTAGTTCCAGCTGGTCTCCAGCTGAGACCACATACTTGCTTAACTCCATGCACTCCCACCGCCACCCTATTCTCTCTCCCCTCTTCTGTAGAGATCACTTCCTCAATAAATCTTCTGCACAAAAGCCCCCATGGGTCAGTAGAAAAGTCCATCTACGAGAGGGAATAAGGAATGGGTAATTTGGCAGAAAATCCTCTCAGGCAGGAGATGCCTTTAAAAGGAAAACATTTCTTCCAGACTCTTTATTACCAAAAAGATTTATTTTATTATTAATTAAATATTCTAAAATGTAAAGGCACTGGGAGATGTCTTATGTGATAAGCAGTAAGAGGACTATAAATTCAGAACAAAGTTGCCAATTAAGGTCAAGCATACCAAAAATAAAACTTTAATTTACAACTTCAATGTCATGTGACAGGTTTGGTTTGTTTTCATTCTGAAGCTAAATTGTTGATCTTAGACTTAAAAGCAGAGAGATGTAACACGAGACTTGGCTTTATATTTAGTCAGTTCCTGTATTTTTAACCTCAGCAATACATATTCGAGGCATGCCATTTGCCATTACGAAGTATGTTATACAAAATGTCATTAATGACTCCAAGGCATTAGTTGTTTTTATTTTTGATTTGTTTGTTTTTCACTGGTTTAGGGCCATCAAATCTCCTTAACTAAAACCCATCTGGCAGCAACCCACTAATGGTAATTGTAAAAGGTTCTCATTTGACAATTTTTCAGTTTTCTCCCTGGCTAAGTTTTGGTTGAAAATCAAATGTTGAAGGCGCATTTGAGCTTTAAATCTGTCTGCATGCTTTGTGAAGACTTTGTTTTCCTAACACTTTCATCAGTTCTGTCAGCTCTGCAATATTCATGCACCATGACCTCATTTGACCTCATTTGGTGGGAGAAACACAACTATGGTCACTGAAATTTAGAAACGACATAGATAGCCTTTGTGTGATTCCCAAATATGCTCATGACAAATGAGATCTTCCACAAAATGCAAATAGTTAAAACATTCTTCTGGAGAATTCATAGACCCTCAAATTTTATACTTTATTTTGGGAACCAATAAGGGTAGCACAAAGTCTTTCAAATGTAAATATATACCAATTTTGCAGATTTCAGAAACTTCCATAAACTATGGTGGTTCATCCCCCCTCAAAAAGTGTAATAGTTTAGCATTGACAATACTATCTGCATTCCCACTGGAAAATGGTTTTTGCTTCAACAATGAATTGTGATTGCTAGTTTTTACTCACAGTATTGTCCTAGTTTTAGAAGATCTATTATCAGTTGGATTTTAAGGTTTTTCTTTTCTTTTTACAAATAGTAAGAGTGAATGGATAAAATCTAGTCATGATTTAAAATAGTAAAACATGTCCTTATGGGGGGGAAATGAATACTTTGAGCAAATTAAACCTCTAAGGCATCTATTAACAAGGAAACAAAAGAATAAAAATACATAAAAGAATAAAATACATTAAGAATAAAAATATCCTCCTATATCTCAAATGATTGTTCTGCAAATGAATGACTTGAATATAAATAATGGGGCTGTTTTATCTTGACTTTTGTAAAGAATAAATGTTAATCAAATACCTTTATTTAAATGATTAGCAAAAAGAAATGGAGAGCTGCCATAATAAGCAGCAATTTTAGAGATCTCTGCATTAATATCTGACTACTTGGGTACATGAAGGTGAATTCAGAGAAAGAACAGAATTATAGAAATTAATTATTTTAGTATTCTTAAATCCTGTGGTAGTAAGCATGTACAACTATGACCCACTGGATTTTAATGACTGTAAAGGGTTTTCTTTATTAAATGATGTCTCCTTCAGACTTTTGGTTTTTCACCCGTCAGTGGTATATAACATCTCCATTCATTACTAATCTCAGGGACAGATTTAAAAAATCACAAACTATTCTGAGTTCTGTTAAAAGTTTAGGATATTTTGAGCAGCTGTAGCAATGATACAGGGCATTCTCCTTGCACTCAGCCAATCTAGGTCTAATCCCCACTATCTCTGTGGTTTCCCAAGCACCCCCAGGAATAACTCATGAGCACTGCAAAGCCAGGAGTAACCCTGAGAATTACCAGGTGTGGCACACACCACCTCACCCTAAATGAAGTTTATGACATTTTGAAATTACATTAGTCATTTAAAGTCAGTTTTCTTCTTGGAGATCCGAAGCAGCCGCGCATGACACGGCCCCCTCCTCCTTAAAGACTATGATTGGGGAGATCTACTAACCCATTTTGGCACCCAAAGACTTATAGAAATGCATTTAGACTGTGAACTGAGCTACGACCCCATGCCGCCCGGGGAGGGGGAAAGATTTTTCTCTCCCAACGCTTTCTTTCTACGGGGAAGATAGCAGTGGTGGCAGCAGCAGTGCCCACGTGGCGTCCGCCATTTTCTAGGACTCACAACGCAGAGGTACTAGCTTGTCATGACGTGGCACGCAAGAGATCATGGGATGGGGGTGTTACTGGCACGCCCTCTGCCCAGATGAGATCTGAAGCAGCCGCGCACGACAGGGTCCCTCTGCTCCTTAAAGACTATGATCTGGGAGGTCTACTAACCCATTTTGGCACCCAGAGACTTGCATCTCTGGGTATATAGAAATGCATCTAGACTGTAAACTGAGCTAAAACAACAGAAATTCAAAGCCAAGCTCCTATAATCTTCATTCTCAGCAATGGAAAACAAACTATCAAATGATTTCTTTTCAGCAGGTTTGATTGTTGAGGGAAAATTCCAAATAATAATAGTAAGTTCTCTGTTGAAATATTGAACATATCCAAAGTATAAAAAGAATAAAGTGAAGATCATTGGCCACTCAGGTGGGGGGGGCTGGGGGGTGGAAGGGAGGTATATTGGGGTTCTTGGTGGGGGAACAGGTGCACTGGTGAAGGGATGGGGGTTTGATCATTATATGACTGAGACTTAAACCTAAAAGCTTCATAACTTTTGTCACGGTGATTCAATAAAATAAAATTTTAAAAAATTTTTAAAAATAAATAAAATCAGTTTTCTTCTTAAAGTTAACTAACAAATGGTACTGTCACTGTCAATGTCCTCCCATTGCTCATCGATTTGCTCGAGCAGGCACCAGTATTATCTCCATTGTGAGACTTGTTGTTACTGCTTTTGGCATATCCAATACTCCACAGGTAGCTTGCCAGGCTCTGCTGTGTGGGTGGGATACTCTCGGTAGCTTGCTGGGCTCTCCGAGAGGGACAAAGGAATCGAACCGGGGTCGGCTGCGTGCAAGGCAAACACCCTACCCACTGTGCTATCACTCCAGCCCGAATAAAAGGCATTACAATGAATAAATTGAAGAACAAAATTTACTCTTTTGGTTAAATACTTAAAGGTACTACCCTTTAGGCATCACAAAATTCGGTTATTGTGATTTGCCTAAGAAATTCTAGTAAAATTACTTATGTGGTAGAGGAACACATAAGTTTCAAAATTAGAGAATTTCCTAGGTTTCTGTTGTGAATTAAAAGCAAAGGTTAATTCACTGTCACTGTCATCCCATTGCTCATCGATTTGTTTGAGCGGGCACCAGTAAGGACTCTCATTGAGAGACTTATTATTACTGTTTTTGGCATACCCAATACGCACAGGCTGGAGTGATAGCACAGCGGTTGGGCTTCCGCCTTTCACGCAGACGACGCGAGTTCGATTCCTCCACCCCTCTCGGAGAGCCCGGCAAGCTACCGAGAGTATGGAGCCCGAACGCCAAAGGTTAATTAAACTAATTAATTTAACCCAAATTAGAACTCAGGTTTCTGTTGTGATTAAAAGAAAAGAGTTGTCGTCATGCATTCATACAGCCATATCTCATCTGCCTTGAGCTGTGTGATTTTGCCTCATTGATCTACAAAATGGGAATAATTTCCTGGGATAGCAAATAAAAACTAAAAGCTACTAGGAATCAATCACTACCTGGCAGTTAAAACAGTCAAAAATTTTCTATGTTCTATGCACATCTCACTTCCTAACTTCTATGTTGCTTTTTTCCACCAGTCAATACTTTTATGTTTCTTACATCAATTTTAAAATCTGTATCTTTCCTTCCTTTTTTTTCCCCACTGTATCATGGTATCACTGTCATCCCATTTATCGATTTGCTCGAGCAGATGCCAGTAACATCTCCATTCGTTCCTGTCCTGTGCTAGTGTAGTCTGTGACATATTGGGTGCTCTTTCAGGGTCAGGAGAATGAGGACCGTCATTTGTTACTGTTTTTGGCATATCGAGTACGCCACAGGTAGCTTGCCAGGCTCTTTCAATTTTAAATGTTTTAATTGAATCACCATTAGATACACAATTACAAAGCTGTTCATGATCGGGTTTCAGTCATGCAATGTTCCGTCAACCATCCTCCACCAGTGTATATTTCCCACCACCATTGTCCCCACTATCCCTCCCACAACCCCTCTCCAGCCTACCTCTATAACAGGCACTTCCCTCCCCCACCTCTCTTTCTCCTCTTGGCCATTATGGTTTGCAAAAGAGAAGTTATCGAATTAGGTCTAGATCACTTTTGAAGTGATCACTTTTGGGGTTCCTTAAGACCCTTTTCCAAATCTCCACTCCCTTGCTCCCTTCTTAGCCTGCTCTTCTTTGAAGTTATTTTCAAGATGGAGTTTTAAACAGAATTTTTATTTGTAAGACCTTTCCTGTCTTGATTTCTTTGTAGCACTTATTGACCAAAATTACTTATTTTTCTACTCTCAGAAAATTCTTTGTTTCCAAGACATAATGACCTCCTGGGTTTTGTCTAAGTCCTTTGACTTTTCCATAGCCCTCTCTGCTCAATACTCAACTAAGTGGTTTCCAACACTAACAACCAACTCTCCAACTTTCTGGATACCAACTGGGTTTCCAACAATCAATTCAATTGTGACAAGGTCTGGAATTAGCATCAGTCCCACAAGATTGCTCTTACTTCAGACAACAATTATGCATCCCTATACTTTTGACTGCCCGGTTATAAATAAAGAGTTCTCATGAGCCCTCTTCAAGGCTCATACTCTGTTACAGTGATTCAAGAACTGAGGAAAGGTCTTTACTTATTGATGTTTATCAGTTTAATTTAAAGGCAACCAATGAACAGATAGAAAAAAAAGAGAGCAATGTCCAGCAGGCGCTTTTGTCCTCAGAAAACTGGCTGTGCTAACCTGAAGCAACTGGATACATTTAACAATTCACAAGCTCATCAAATCTCATCATTCAAGAGGTTTTGCAGAACTTTGCCTCCATTATATTCTCTCCTTCCCAGCAGTCAGAGGCTGGGACTGAGTATCCTACTTTCTAATCAATCATTTGGTATTTTCAATGACTAACTTCATCATAGAGCTAAGTAAGGGTCCTACTTGGATACCTCATTAGTAAAATCCCAAGTGTGAGAGAAAGGTGCTTTTTATGAGCATAAAAATACTTACCATTCAAAATATCCAGGGGGAAAAATCCAAACATATTTCTTACTTTACTACAATGGAAATGTATGCAACAACCTTTCAACGAATATGTTCAGCCACATAAGAACTAAAATTCTTTAGTTAATCGGTGTCAAATATGTAACTTGAACTATCTTAAATCTAAATGCATTTTTGTTGTTTCACAGAGAAAAAAGAATATTTTGTTCTGTCATTCACAGAACAATGAGGGCCTGAGGACCTACTAGAACCAGAATCTTCAGTTTTCTGGAATTCATTAGTTCCATGTCTTTTCTGTTGACTTTATTGTTTCTCGCTGAAGATCAATTTTTCTCCATTGGCAGGTCACCAGTGTGGCCAATGTCATACCTGAAGTATTCCATCTAGTTGCTCTGCCTCTGGACAGAGCAAGCTTTGACTTCTCTGATCTGAGGTCCACGTAGCCAAGTGAAACCCTCACCCAGCCTGAGGCAGCCACTAACCCTACACTCTGCAAGAGAGATGGATACAGACAGTCCCAGATTTCTACTGTTCCTCTGTTTACTTCTGACTCTTCATACTTGAAAATTTTCAGTCTCTTCCTAGCTTTGGTTTCTTTAAATATACTAACATCCAAATGAGCATTTCCAACACAACTCTTCCCAAGAATTTCATATAATTATTTAATATTTCCATGAAAAATCGATAGCACTGCATAGTCAATATTTTCCCATCTACTTACCCTTGCTTTTTGTCTTTGAGATTTCAGTGAATATCCAATACATATTGAATCCAAAATATCAAGGATCATGGTAACAGCTTATTCTCTATAAACCATAAAATCTACCAACCTGTTAACACTTTCGTGTCTCTTCAATCTATCCATTTCTCTTCATTCCTACTACTCCCCTCACCTGTCCTTTTTTTTCTATTTTAGTTCATGTTTTATTCTTTTTTAATGTTAGGGGAGAAATTTAAATGAATCCCTTATCATGTTAAACGTAAAGTCATTCAATGGCCTCTATGATCTGAATCCTTCCTTACAACCAGCATTAATAAACAAAACCTATTTTCAGTCATGTGTCTGCTGTGTGTTTTATGCTCTTATTTCTGCCTAAACAAAAATGTCAACCAGAAGTGATTTTTGTCTGCAAAGGACAGCTGGCAATGTCAGGAGACATTTATTGTGTCATAGCAGGGAAAACTGTTTCTGACATCTAGTATGTAGAATCCAAGGGTGCCACTAAACACGCTGCAATAGAGCAGAGAGCTTCACACAACAGAGAATTCTTGAGCCCAAATGCCAACAGTCCCAAAGTTGACAAATCGCATACTAGGGGAGAAAAATTATGAGACTAAACTTGAAATAATGGCAGGTACAAAAAAGAAAAACGTCTATTTTCTTCTGATTAAAGAAGAGAATGTTACTGTACTGACTCTTGAAAAATTGCATGGCTCTCTTGTTCATTTTTTTTTCTTACCAAGCAACATGAAAGAGACACCCTTTACCCCATTCTTGAAGAAAGAGGAAGGTAGAAACTGAATAGTTAACAAGAGAGTAAAATACTGTTAGTAATTAAAACTTTTGTTTGTTTGGGAGCCATACCTAGCTACACTCAGTTATTATTCCCTTATTCCAGGGAACACTCCTGGAAGACTCAGGGACCACATAGGTTATGGGGATCGAACCCAGGTCAGGTGCATCATTCTAGGTAAACTGCCTTACTCTTTGTTCTATCTTTCTGGCCCTAAAGGAAACTATTAATGACAAAAGTAGTAAATAAAACACTCCTCTGAGGAGAGCACTTGTAACTAAAACCAGAAATTATTCTAGAGTAAAAAAAAAGTAATATATCCAGAAGATTTTGACACAAGCGGAAAAAAGCACTTAAGCTTATATATTTAAAGCTAAGTTAAGAAAAACATTATACTCATGGTCCTAAGAATAGTTAGGAATGGTAACAATGTTATCTTTGTATTAACAGTTTTTTAAATATTTGTCCATATGGCAGATTTAATTTAAATGTATTATTTGCTAGTGTATATGTTTATTAAACATGTTTTGGGGTTCCTAATGTAGGAAAACATTATAAAATAGAATAAAATAATTCCTGGTTTCCCTTTTGTAAGAATTGTTTCATAGATATCTCAATCACTGTTTTTAAACTACTTTACAACTAAGATATAGAAAACTGATATCAATATACTGATTCTTATTCACAGAAGGGTTAATCATATCTGGTGGACTAATCACACTGGCCAGTAGTACAGAGGCATCCATTATTTTCCCTTGGATACTAAACTATTTCTGGTCAAGACATCTACAAAAGTGCCTGTCCCTCTTTGTACAAGTTGTATCATCTGCTGGTTTCCTCTTATTTAAAAGTAAAAGTAATCTTTTATTTCCACCACATACCATGAATATGGACTAGAGCGATAGTGCAGAGACTAGAGCATTTGCCTTGCACGTGGCTTACCCGGGTTCGATTCCTCCCTCAGAGAGCCCAGAAAGCTACCTAAAGCATCAGGCCCCCATGGCAGAGCCTGGCAAACTACCCGTGGCATATTCTATATGCCAAAAACAGTGACAACAAGTCTCACAATGGAGATGTTACTGGTGCCCGCTCGAGCAAATCAATGAACAATGAGATGACAGTGCTACAGTGCTACCATGAATGTTGTAGATTTGGAGATAACTTAAGGAAGACAATTCCCCTAGCTTTACATAAGTTGCATTATAATAATAATTATTGTCTTAATAAAAACTTTCATTATATTGGGAAATCTGAATTTAAAAAATAATTATTATTTCTCTCTTTAATTGATTTAATTTTATGGCACCCTATCATGTCACTAATAAGTAAATGATAAAGATTCAAAATAAGGAAATGAAAGCAATACTTCTGTTTCTGTTGCAGATCAATGTTAATATCTATGAGGCCGTAACATCATATAAGCACACTGTCCATTTTCTGAGAGTCACAAATTACATCTGAAAGAAAAGTTGTGAAAATATACCTCTTAATGAATACTTTATTCACATATTTCACTCAAAATTACCACTTTATTTTTGAATGATTTTCATTCTTTCCCTGTGCTTATATATCAATTTAGATGATGCTGGCATGATTTTCCATTAGAGTGGGTCATTACAAGTTCCTGGTCATGTTTTTTGTACTAGTTGTGTTTTTATTCAATTCCCACATACAGACTCTAACATCTAAATCATGTATTTGTTCTGGTACCAAGCTAAATTTTTGGTTTTTATGCAATATTTCTTAAATTTTTAGACTCAGACTGATTTTTTTCATTAGTAGTAATAGAACATGGTAGGGACACATCCTACTAATAGCTAAAAAAGCTAGATTTTATTTGCATAAAATGATTTCAGGGTCAGGACAGATCTTACAGTTAAAATGATTATTAGTTTGTCCTGAATTTTAAACAAAGAACATTGCTAGTTAACTGACCAAGAGTCAAAACAAATACGTGGTCAACATCATTCTGATTTTAGTCATTTAATAATTTGTACATCTTGTTCTCTTAGCTGACCTGGTTCACTTAACTCTAATCACTGTTGTCAAGGTTAAATTCATTTTACACCATCATCCATGAAAACATCACTGTATCACTGTCATCCCGTTGTTCATCGATTTGCTCAAGCAGGCACTAGTAATGTCTCCATTCATCCCAGCCCTAAGATTTTATTTATTTTTGTTATTAATTTATTCTTTTATTGAATAACCATGTGGAAAGTTACAAAGCTTTCAGGTTTAAGTCTTAGTTATACAATGCTCAAACACCCATCCCTTCACCAGTGCACATATTCCACCACCAAGAATCACAGTATACCTCCCCACCTCCACCCCACCTCCCCAGCCCCCCACCCTGCATGTGTAACTGGTAAATTTCACTTTACTTTCACTTTACTTTGATTACATTCAATATTTAAACAAAAAACTCACTATTATTGATTTGGAGTTTCTGCCCCCTAAAGTCGACCTGCTGAAACAGCCCTAAGATTTTAGCCACCTCTCTTATTCGTCTTTCCCAATGATTGGAAGCTCTTTCAGGGTCAAGGGAATGAGACCTGTTATTGTTACTGTATTTGGCATATTGACTACACAATGGGAAGCTTGCCAGGTTCTGTGAGACATAAAAAGTGAAAATTCACAGAATTATAGGTTTCTAATATGAATATGGTGAAAAATCTGGTGCCCAGAAGAACCTCAGTACATAGGAGAATCATGTTGTTGAACCTGATCTGAAGATCAACCCAAATGACCAAGTGATCAACACTTATGAAAAATCTTTGCCATGACTTGGCGACTCCTACAGAAGCCATATTTTAAAAAATGTAAAGACTTTGATCATTTTACTATATTGAACTAGCGTATCAGCTTATTGGTAATTTGAATTTTTGTTATGATGCTAAAATACCCAAAGCTTTTATAGCCTTTTCTGTTGAAATGATAAGTTCAAATATACGAAACTAATTTACTTACGTTAGAGAGGGTATTTTTTAAATTTGATTTGTTTTGTTTGGGGCCATGCCTAGCAGTGCTTAGCAATTATTCCTGGCTCTGTATTCTGGCAGTGCTCAAACAACCATAGGCAGAATAGGGATTGATCCAGTGTCAGCTGCATGTAAGGCAAGGACCTTAACCCTATGCTATTTCTATGACTCTAGAGAGGGTAATTTATAAAATGTCAAATGTTGCAGATAGGAGTATATCTCAAAGCTTTTGTTTTCTTTAAAACTACCTTGTACATTCGGACTTCACTTTAAGTATAAGAATACTTGAGTATTCTTATAATTCTTAATATTCTATAATATTTCAAATGACACTCAAGAACTATTTTTTATTTTCTTGGTTTTAGAACCATATCCAGGGGCCGGAGCGATAGCACAGCGGGTAGGGCGTTTGCCTTGCACGCGGCCGACCCGGGTTCGATCCCCGGCATCCCATATGGTCCCCCAAGCACTGCCAGGAGTAATTCCTGAGTGCTAAACCAGGAGTAACCCCTGAGCATCGCTGGGTGTGACCCAATAAATGAACCTGGGTCGGCCTCATTTAAGAAAAGCACCCTGCCCAGAGGACTGGTCAATGGCTGGAAATCACCACAAGGGTGTGTGGGGTTGAAGGAGAGTTAAGAGGGTGGATGGTCCATCATGACAACATTAGTTGCAAATGAACACTCTAGACAGGAACTGAGTGTTGAAAGTAGATAAAGGAATATTCATAATAACCTTTCAGCACCTGTATTGCAAACCATAATGTCTAAAATGAGGGGGAGAGGGAGAGGGGGAGAGAGAGAGAGAGAGAGAGAGAGAGAGAGAGAGAGAGAGAGAGAGAAAGAGAGAGAGAGAAAGAGAGAGAGAGAGAGAGAAAGAGAGAGACAGAGGTGCCTGCTATAGAGGCAGGTGGAGGTCGGGGGCTTGGAGGGGTGGGAGGGAAATTGGTGACACTGGCACTGAGATATTACACTGCTAGAGGGATAGGTGTTGGACCATTGTGTAACTGAAACCCAATCATGAACAGCTTTGTAAAAATAAATTAATTAATTTAATTTAATTGCAAATAAAAATAAAGATAAACACAAAGAAAAAAAGAAGCACCCTGCCCACTATACTATCTGTCCAGTCCCAAAACTCAAATATTCTTATACTTAAAGTGAAGTCCAAATGTACAAGGTAGTTTTAAAGAGAACAAAAGCTTTGAGATATACTCTGATCCGCAACATTTCACATTTTGTTTTATAGATCACATTTTAAGAATTACATTGTTTTGGTTGGGGGTTTTTTAATTTATTTTCGGTGGGTAGGGGAGCTTCCCAGTGGTGCTTAGGGTTTCTCCTTCTCCTAGTTCAGAGACCTCTCCAGGTAGTGCTCAAGGGACTGTATGCAATGCCAAGGGTTAGCTATCTGCAAGGCAAGTGCCTTAATCCCTATACTATCTCTTGTGCTCTAATTCACTGTATCAGTGTCATCTCTTTGCTCATCTATTTACTCGAGCGGGCACCAGTAATGCCTCCATTGTGAGACTTGCTGTTAATTGTTTTTGACATATCGAATATGCCACAGGTAGCTTGCCAGGCTCTGATTACCACAATTTAATTAACACCTCCTTCATTTCACATAGCTACCAAATTTGGGGGAAGTGCATAAGGACACTTAAGAACAATATTCTTAGCAAACTTGGCAAGTATACAATTCAGAATTATTAATTGTAGTCACAGTGCTTTGCACTAGCTTCCCACTGTTTATTCATATTCTTAACTGGAAATCTCTTTAATAACTTGGCTGGATGTCACCACCGTCCTGCAGTGACTGTGTCTGAAAGTCATTCCCCCCAGCTGACAGGTCAACAGACCAGTGACAATTTTACTGCCATCAGTGTTAATGTAGGGGAAAAGAAATTGTTGCGGGTGGGGTTGGGACAAGGGTAGAATGGAAAACAATGCAATAAATGATTAACAGATGGAAAAGTAAGGCACAAAACAGAAGTTAAACATAAGCACCAGGAAATTGGGAGTGCTCCGAGGAAAAGGGAAGTGCCCCCAGAGCACCGCAGTGGGTGATAACAAAGGTTGCAAAGTGATAGGCAACTCCATTCCCATAAGCTCTCTGCCAGAGGGAAGAAAGATGGCCCAAAGTCAAGTCTGAGCTGCCCCTATCTGTGGAGAAACAATGAATCAGCAAACTCTATTACCTGAACCACAGTAATTACAAACAATGGGAGATGGCACCCCTTTGGGTGCTGTCTTTCCCTATCTAGAGACAGTGCCTTTGAAACCCCCTCACCTGAGGAGAATCCTTGAGGGATTGCTCAACAGGTGGCACTGGCCAGGTGGTTCGCAAACAGTGACAGCAGGGATTCCAACAACTGGGCTCTTCCTGCGAAGTCTATTATCTCTAAATGTAAAGTCTCTGTGGTCCATACATGGGTATCACCCCCTCGCCTTCCCTTGTATTTAAATCAGGGATCATGGGGAGGTCAAACGTTGTGTTCCCATCTCCTGGAGAATTAAAAAAAAAAAAGAAAAAGATACATAATTATATATATCTATGTATATATATATATATATGCATGTATATATGCACACAAGCTCAACCTTTAACAACATATTACTAAAATCTCTTGTACAAGGATTCAATGGCTTCGGGGCGAAATACAACAACCTTCACACACTTTCCTCAAAGAAAAATTTTTGGATCATTTTTAGTGGATTATTCATAATAAGCAATACAAAATAAATTATTTAGGTCCTGCTTTGGGGGCATGGTTTGGGGACCAGGGTGCAAACATTCTAAATATGGTGGTGGTTAGGTATAATGGTGGTGGGACTGGTGTTAGAATATTAAATGTAACAAATTATTATGAACAACTTTATAAAAATGAGATAAAATTTTAAAAAGAAAAAAATTGTGTGTTCCATTCTCTTCAGCCCATTAAATATTTTTCATTCACCACTAGATGCAGTTCTGCTGGGAAGCAGTATCAAACGTCAGGGAGTTTACCTCAGAGACCAGGAATACAGAAGGCCGTCTAGGTTTACTCCTGAGAGCTGTGATCTTCCAAACAACCAAGAATGAGGGTGACTTGGAGTTTGAGTCTGGTTTCTAAGGTTGTCCCAGCATTAAGTAACTTATTATTTGGTCAATACATAGTCAGCTAAGCCTCTCTGACCAGCAAAGTTCTTCCATCATGAATGGATCTGCATGTGGTCCCAGAGCTCACTCTACTAATGAAGTCTAGGGCAAACGTCAAACTCCAAGGGTGGAAGTTGTTATGGACTGGCACAGTGTTTGTGGAGCCATTTCTCCCCACTAATTTTTTTTTCTCTTTTGGTCACACCCAGTGATGTACAGGGGTTACTCCTGGCTAATGCACTCAGGAATTACTCCTGGCGGTGCTCAGAGGACCTTATGGGATAATGGGAATCTAACCCCAACTGCCACATGCAAGGCAAATGTCCTATCTTCTGTGCTATCATCCAACACTTGGGGTTTTTTGTTTGTTTGTTTGTTTTTAATTCTTATACTAAAGCTTTAATCCTCACCCAATTCCTCAGAATGTGTTGTACTTGAAAATAGCACTGTAACACTGCACTGTTGTCCCATTGTTCATCTATTTGCTCGAGCGGGCACCAGTAACGTCTCCTTTGTGAGACTTGCTGTTAACTGTTTTGGGCATACTGAATACCCCACGGGTAGCTTGCCAAGCTCTGCTGTGTGGGTGGGATACTCTCAGTAGCTTGCCAAACTCTCCGGAGAGACAGAGGAATTGAACCCTTGAACCCGGGTCGGCTGCGTGCAAGGCAAACGCCCTACCTGCTATGCTATCGCTCCAGTCCAGGCTGTCGCTGGCAGTCAATGACATGTGAGAGGGCGAAGGGAGCACCTCAAGTACTTGAAAATAGGGTCTTAAAAATGGTCAATGACAGGCACCCTCTGCCCAGACGAGATCTGGAGCAGCTGCACAAGAAATGGCTCCTCTGCTCCTTAAAGACTATGATTCTGGATGTCTACTAACCACTTTTGGCACCCAGCGGCTTCTTGCAGAAATGCATCTAGACTGTGAACTGAGCTACAACCCCATGTCACCCCGGGAGGGGAAAAGTTTTTCTCTCTCAGCCTTTCCTTTCAGCAACTTCTGGCAGAAATCTCTCTGGACTTAATTACTAAAATAGCAAAAATCCAAAACCGAGCTCATATATTCTTCATTCTCAGCAATGGAAAACAAATTATCAAATGATGCTTTTTCAGCAGGTTTGATTGTTGGGGGAAAATTCCAAATAATAATAGTGAGTTTTCTGTTGAAATATTGAATGTATTCAAAGTATAGAGAAATAAAGTGAAGATCATTAGCCACTCAGGTTGGGGGGGAGCAGGAGGGGGGTATACTGGGGTTCTTGGTGATGGAACATGTGCACTGGTGAAGGGATGGGGCTTTGATCATTATATGACTGAGACTTAAACGTGAAAGCTTTGTAACTTTTTTCATGGTGATTCAATAAAAAATAAAAATTAAAAAAAAGGTAAGTCAATGACATTAAAGGTGGTTATTCGGATAAAAACCAACTGAAATGTGGCTGATATCCTTATAAGTGGAAACTATCGACAGAAAATATAAACAATGGGACAATTAGATGAGGATAAGCTAGAACAGCATTTCTGAAAATGAAAGGGCCCTCGAGAGAAAAGTACATTAAAGTTACCATCATCTCACGCTTCTGACCCCAAGAATTATGAAAGAGCACATTTCTGTTGTTCAGGATAGTTAGTGTTATATTTTCTTATGGCAGCCTGAGCAAACTGATGACAGGAGATTATTTGTCTAGTCCTCTCTGTTAAGCTTTTGGCCTATATGCCATTTTGTTCATATCATCAAACTATTAGCATCCTCCTCATTGCTTTTCAACAGGACTACCCTTGTATTTTCACAATAGTCTCAGACATAGGTCCTCCTTTCTCTATTCTAAAGCAAGTCAATGCTCTTCTGCAGACTTCTAAAACTATTAATTTAGACTTTCCTTTGCCTTTCTTCCTGGGAACTGCAGACAGAAGAACAATGCCACTGCTCTCAAGGTGTGTGGGGGGGGTGGGGAGGTTACTTTTCCAGTAACACAGTAATATGAGAAAATGAACTCGAGGAATTTATTTGAATCAATTTTGAAAAAATTAAAATATTTTGAAAAATAAAATTTTGAAAAAAAATTAGTAGTATTCATTAACTGTATTTCTACAGGGAAGAAAATATTGGAGGCAAAGATTATCACCTTTGCATTAATTTAGTCTGGATGCAAGAAAGAATGGTAGTTCTTCATTCTTTCTCTAATATGAATTAGCAAAATTAATTAGCATTTTTCAGAGGTGGAGTTAAGGAATGATGAAATAGGTAAAGATGATCAAGGTACAAAATTTTAGCTCCAACTTAAATCTGGGAATGTATTGTACAGAATATTAATATAGTTAGCTATAATGTATGATATTTTTGAAGGTCTCTAAAAGAGTAGATTTTAAAAGTTCTGTTCACAAGAAAATAAATCTGCATAGTAAATGCTGTTAATTAAAGTGGCATAGTGATCATTTATAATATATATAATATATACAATATTGAATCATTATGCTATATGCCATAAACTTATATAATTATATAAGAAACATATAATTATATCTCCTTTATAACTCACTTTTATCACGTCTTCCCATTGATCTTCGAGCGCCAGTAACATCTCCATTTGTTCCTGTCTCGTGCCAGTGTAGCCCAATGATATCTACTCGCTCCAGGGACAGGAAATGCCTCAAAATGTTCATTCAGGGTTTTGACAAAGAAGTCTGACCATCTCGTTGGTGGGCGGCCACGCAGTCTTTTGACGTCCCATGGAATCCACTTGGTAACTAGTCCAGCAGTCGTCTCTGAATCGCATTACGTGTCTAGCCCATCTGATTTTTGACACCTTAGCAAACGAGACAGCGTCCCTGATTGTTGACCATCGATGGAGGTCTGAACTCCGGATTTCTTCTCTCACTTGAGTGAAACGTGATACTCCTAGCATAGCCGTTTTGATTTCTCTTTGAGAAATCCGAATAGTGTTTTCATCCTGTTTGAGTAGGACCCAGGTCTCTGGGGGTATGTTAGTGCAGGAAGAATGGTGGAGTTGAAAAGATGTGCCCAGAGCCGGAGGTTCTTTGTCCTCTTAACCGTTCTTCGCCGTTCTTGAAGGCGTTCCACACTGCTCTCTTTCCCCTGTGCAGTTCTGGCGCCAAGTCGTTCCTCATGTTGAGTTCTCGACCCAGGTACACATAGTCGGTACATTTGGAGATGTTCATTCCATTGATAGTAAATGGAACATCAGGAACTAGTTCATTTTTCATAAACATTGTTTTGGTGAGGTTCAGTTGCAGTCCAATCTTTCCACACTCGCGGTGGAAGTCGGCCCGCATTTGTGCCGCTTGGCTAATGTTTGGCGTTATCAGAACGATATCATCAGCGAAGAGGAGGTGGTGTAGTTGCCGACCGTCTATCTTCACTCCCATTCCTTCCCATTCCAGTTGTCCCATGACATTCTCGAGGGTGGCACTGAAGAGGTTTGATGAAATGGTATCACCCTGCTGAACCCTTCTCTTTACGTCTTTACGTCAATGATCACATCCTTGTAGAATGGTGAGATCCTGGTAGTGAATCCGAAATACAGTTCTCGGAAGACCTTGATGTATTGAGTTTGAAAGCCCTGTTTGGCTAGGGTTTCAATGACTGCTTCAGTCTCAAAGAGAGAAGAGCAGCAGTGTTGGCCCATGCGGCAGAAGCTGGGAAAAGTATTTGCAATATTGGCTTGTCCTTCGCCAACTACAAGACTAAGATGTCTGCCCTTCAACGTCCTGGTGGATCTATCACATCTACCAGAAAGGCAATAGAGAGCATTATTCACGACTTCTACTCAGATCTCTTTGACAGCCATGTCCACCTGCCCACATACCAAATTCAGCAGGATGGATATGTCATTCCCAATGTCCTCCCTTCCAAAATCCGACACACCATTTCATCAGTAAGGACACGTACAGCAGCCGGTCCAGACAAGGTCAGACCTGAACACCTCAAGAATCTGCTTGTACTCTGATGAGTCAGTGTACTCATCAATACACTGGCTCGACTCTTCACATGCTACCTGTCTGAATGCAAGCTTCCATCCCAGTGGAAAACCAGTAGGACTGTTCTGTTGTACAAGGGAGACATCCACAGCATCGGCAACTATCGCCCAATCTGCCTGCTGTCTGTCATCTACAAGTTGTTCACTCATATCATCCTGAATAGAATAGGCAGAACACTAGATGAAGGACAACCATGTGAGCTAGCCAGGTTCCAAAAAGGATTCAGCACAATCGACCATATCCACACAGTGACCAAACTCATTGAAGTTTCGAGAGAGTTCAAGATGCCGCTCTGTCTAACGTTCATCGATTTAAAGAAGGCCTTTGATTCTGTTGATTCTGATTCTCCTTTATAAAAATCAGCCACAGTCAGCCATTGACATGCCATTGCTCATTGATTTGTTCGAGCAGGCACCAGTAATGTCTCTCATTGAGAGACTTATTGTTACTGTTTTTGGCATACCCAATACGCACGGGTAGCTTGCCAGGCTCTGCTGCTCGGGCTCAATATTCTCAGTAGCTTGCTGGGCTCTCTGAGAGGGGCAGAGGAATCGAACTCGGGTCAGCTGAAAAATTAAATCCCCCACAAACAATTTTTTGATCTTTCAAGATAAAGTATTTTATGTCCCATATTCCCAGGACATACGTAAGTTATGCATGTTTTTCTATGACATGAAAGATGATAGTTTTTTTGAAAATAGATTTCAAATTCTTAAGTTATTTTGGAAAATAGCTTATTTATGAACTGATATGGAAATAAGAAATATTTAAAATAGCTTATAAATATAGTCCTTTATTTGGTAACTATAGAGATGCCACAGAGAAAATAATAAGAAATTTAAAGAATAACACTATGGGGGGGACAGGCAAGATAGAAAATCAATAATCTTATCACTTAGATTCAGACACAGAAAAATTTCAGCTAAGTGAAAGTTGGAAAATGAAGGAGAAGGTGGAGGTTAGGGGGTCCAGTTATGTCTCCCACCCTTTGTGTGGCCACTGAAAACATAGTTGCTAAGGAACTCATAGTAACAGAGAATGATATATGTATCATTCGACACTTAAAGTACTAAACCAGGAATATCACTGTAAACCCAAAAGCTTCATAATTCTGAGTGGTGGAATATTAAACACCGTTCTATTAACATGAATATCATCAATAAGAAAGGATCTTGCTCTCATATTCACCATCTATCATAATATTACAAGTCCAGAATTCAAGATAACCTATGGTGAAATTGTTAAAATTTATATGAAAGTCTAGTGAAGGTGCTGGAGAGATAGTACAGGGGCTAAGGCACGTGCCTTGCATGTGTCCAACTTGGATGTGATCACTGATACCACATATGGTCCCCCGAGTCCCACCAGGAATGATCCCTGAGTACAGAGTCAGGAATATGTCCTGAGCACCACCAGGTATGGCTCCAACTACCCCCCAAAAGAGAATTAATAAACCAATGCACCTGAAAGGCCAGGCCTAAAAATATACCTTAACAAATAATATAGTAACATATTATATTAATGCTATTTTGTGTAAAATACATATAATACAGACTGGAGCAATGCACAGTGGGTAAGGCATTTGCCTTGCACATGGTCAATCCGGGTTCGATTCCTCCGTCCCTCTTGGAGAGCCTGTCAAGCTACCAAAAGTATCCCACCTACACGGCAGAGCCTAGCAAACTACCCATGGCATATTCAATATGCCAAAAACAGTAATAACTGTGTAAAAAGCACAAAAAAGAAAAAGAAAGGGCGAAGGCGACACTGCACCGGGGAGGTTGATGGCAATGAAGAGGCAGGTGAAGGAAGGAACGGAGGCAAGCCGGTTGGTCTCAGTTGCAGTTTATTCCATTCCCATCTCCATTCTCCTCTGATTTTCCTCCTGCTTCTTCCTCCCCCATCCTACTTCATTCTCCTTCTCCGCATCTACTGGAACTCCCCAGCCCCCTCTCACAGCCTCCTTAAATCCCCCTGCATCCTTGCAGGGGCTTACACAATAGGTGTGGTTACAATCAATAGGGGGTAAAGTTCTATGCCTTAAGGGATGCTTTCACTAGGACAGAATCTCTTTCAGCAGGACATCTGCCCAAGAGCAGAATCCCCTGGGTGTGTCTTCCCTCTCTTTGTCCAACTAACATACAAATATTCATATTATAAATCATTTTGTATGGACATAGCAAGAGATGCATTAAGCTTATAGAATTGCTCTCCTGGGGTCATCTCGATCTCAGACTACAGTGCCCAGGCCAGATTAGTCTTTCCTAGCCCTAGCAGGGCCCTAGTCTGGTCGTTGCTTTTGGATCATGACATAACATGCCCATGACCAAGCTCTTAACATATAGTTAAGCATTAGGCGCTTTGGCCAGGCCCATCTCGATGCCAGGGTAGCACACAACTCACCGCTTGCCCTGGGTCCGTCCCATTTCTCGTTGGGACCCTGCTTTGGGGGGTGCTAGGAAGCAAGGGCAGCTGAGGCTTAAATCCAGAAAGCAGATGCCCAGGAGTGAATAATATTTAAAACCAATTAAGTCCCATGTTACCAAAGTATATTAACAACTGTCTTTCTTTGTCCACACAAAAAGGATATTGTTTTAAAGTAAACTATTCAAAAGACATAAGAGAGGAGAAAGACAATATTAACTTACAACACAAGTTCACTGTCCTAGCAAGGTCTGACCTTACAAATTAACAGAGTTTGATTAGAGGAAGAGCAGATAAACTGGTAGAAGTGGTTACAGATAAACAAAGGAATGGGAGTGACTCGGGAGCACTTTGATGGGTGTAACTGATATATCTAAGCTCCTAGTGGCAAGGGGAGCAGGACATACCAATGCAGTCTAGAATTGTTTAGAGATTATTACCAGATAAACCCAAACTCTGTGGCAAGGGAGAAAGGACAAACCAATGATATCCAACAAATAACAAGGCTCACAATGGAGATGTTCCTGGTGCCCACTCGAGCAAATCGATGAACAATGGTGCTATAGTGCTATGTTGGAATAATTGGTTATGTAGGAAAAAAATCATGCTGGATATATGCTTCACACAATAAATTAAAATACATTCCAAATGAGTTAAGTGCAATACAAACATCACAATCACAATTGTAAAAAACTAAGGCTCGCCGAGGGGTGTGCGCACTCGCGGGCTCTCCGGGCAGCTATGTCTCACCGCCCGCGTTCGGTGCCCCGGAACCGCTGTGTGTGCTGTCGGTCGAGGGCAGGCGACATGAAGGAAGAAGGCCAGACTGGTTGCTCGATCAGTTTATTTCATTCTCTCTCCCTGCTTCTCTCCCGGCTCTCGGTCTCTCTCTCGATCTGTGGATCTGACCCCCGTGGATCTGGCCCATGGATCTGGCCCCATGGATCTGGCCCCCGTGGATCTCCCCCCGTGGATCTGGCCCCCCTGCCCACTCTTACAGCCTAATTAAATCTCCACAGCATGAGGGGGTTGGGGCTTACACATAGGTGTGGTCACCATCAATAGGGTAAGGTTCCTTTCCCTTAAGGGATGCTTCTCCTAGGACTTAATTCTCTTTCAGCAGGAGGATCCACCCAAGGGCGGGGTCCCATGAATGTGTTTCTCTTCTCCTCAGTCAGCAAACATATAAGAATTCATAATATTATTTTGTATGGACACAATAAGAGATGCATTAAAGCTTATAGAATTGCTCTCCTGGGGCCATCTCAATCTCAGACTACAGTGCTCAAGCCAGATCAGTCTTTCCTATCCCTGGCAGGGTCCCAGTCTCATAATTACTATTGGATCATGACAACATTTGTCTATGATCAAGCTCTTAACTTATAGTTAAGAATTAGGCACTTTGGCCAGGCCCATCTCGATGCCATGGTAGCACATAACTCACCGCTTGCCCTGGATCCTTCCCGTCCCACGTCAGGGACCCTACTTTGGGGTGCTAGGAACTGAGGGCAACTGAGGCTTAAGTGGAGAAAGCAGATGCCCGGGAGGGAATAATATTCGAGGCCAATTAATTCCCAAGTTATAAAAACATAATATTGTCTTCTTGTGTCTATACAAAACAGACATAGCTTTAAAGTAAATTATTCAAAAGGCACAAGAAGAGGAGGAAGGCAATATTAACTTATATAATATAAATTCAGTATCCTAGGAAGTTCTGACCTTACAAGTTAGCAGAGTCAGATTAAGGGAAAGCCTCAGATTAACTCTTTTGGGGAAGAGAGCATGGAGAAGTGATTATAGCTAAACAAAGGGATGGTAGAGATTCGGGAACACCTTGATGGGTGTGACTGGGGTAAACCTAAACTCTGGGGAAAACCGGGACAAGCTACTTGTGGCAAGGAGGGAAAGGACAAAGTAATATCATCCTACACACAATCACAATCATAATATCCCGTTAATCACTGATTTCTCGGGCGGGCTCAGTAACATCTCATTTCGTCCTTTCCCTGAGATCTTAGAAGTCTATTTCAACTTGGCCCTCCTACCGGTGTTGCACTGGGGGCTCTTCAGGGTCAGGGGAATGAGATCCAGCTTGTTACTGGATTTTGCATATGAATACACCATGGGGAGCTTGCAAGGCTGTCCCATGGGGGCAGGAAACTCTCAGAAACTTGCCAGTTTCTCTAGAGGGAGAAGTAGGCTAAAGATATCGCAAGGCTGCTTGTGGCTGTGTGCTTCTGAGAGCTTGCTTTTAAGTCTCTCCCTGGATGTTGGCCATCGATGGGACTACACACACCTGGGTTCCTCTACCGGCACCCTCATGCATGAGGCCCGTCCGAACGTGCAGAGAGGAGCCTCCGGCATGGCTGCAGCTAGGCTCCGGAGGTCCTTGGCCACCGGGAGCTCTGCTCGGGGTGGGGAGGGAAGCTGGTGCCCATCCCCTCCAAGGGGGCCTGGGGAAGACAGCCAGGCGTGCAGGCAAGAGACTCTCTGCATCACTCTCTTCTGAGAGCTTGCTTTTAAGTCTCTCTCTGGATGTTGGCCGCTGATGGGATTACACATACCTAGGTTCCTCTGTCAGTACCTTCATGCATGAGGCCTGTCTGAATGTGTAGAGAGGAGCCTCCAGCATGGCTGCAGCTAGGCTCCGGTGGTCCTTGGCCACCGGGACCTCTGCTCGGGGTGGGGAGGGAAGCTGGTGCCCATCCCCTCTGAGGGGCCCCGGGGAAGACAGCCAGGTGTGCGGGTAAGAGACTCTCCGAACCACTCTCCTCCAAGAGCCTGCCTTCAAGTCCCTCTCTGGATGTTGGCCGCCGATGGGACCACACACACCGGGGCTCCTCTGCCAGTACCTTCATGCACAAGGCCCGTCCGAACGTGTAGAGAGGAGCCTGCATGCCTGGCTCTCTTCCCTGGGGCCCCTCGGAGGGGATGGGCATCAGCTTCCCTCCCCACCTCGAGCGGAGCTCCCAGCAGCCGGGGGCCACCAAAGCTTGGCTGCAGCCATGCTGGGGGCAATATAAACACAATTAAAATTATTTAGAATGTATTTACAAACAAGCTAATTTTAAAATAAAATGTTATAATTGTCATTCTAAAAATATAATTTTTGAGTGTTTACATGACAAAGCTTTGCCCAAAGCTTTTTATAGATATTTTCTCTAAAATTATAAAAGGTTATAATTATAAAATTACTAAAACCACAACTTGAAAAAGAAACTGAAGCAAGAGGGGAGACCTTGTTTACCAAGAACAGAGGGAATATTCATTGTTACTGCACTTCAAGGAAGCGATCCAGGCCCACATTTCTTAATGAATAAAGTTGAGAGAGAAATTTTACAGAACCCAGTTTATGTCCTCTAACTTTGTCTCTTTTTTGAGATGAGACAGTTTAAATTCATTATAAATCCTACAATAGTGCATTTCCCTGAACCTACACTATTAACACAGTAACATTTTTTTGCCATTTAATGGTTCCTATGAGGAATTTATTTTTAATACAAAATAAAATAACAAAAATAAATAAATAAATAATAAATAAAAACAAAATAAAATAACAAAAAAGTATATTTCTGATTCATAATCTTACCTAAAACTTTTCTGTAAGTTACATTACAAATTTGATTTTAAAATATTTTTACAACATCAAACATTTAATTATCTTTCTTTTTAAAACTGATGATACATTAAAATGTCATTTTAGCATTTGTCAGAAGTTTTCTGATAATTTTTTATTTAATGTAGGAGTTTTCTACAAATATTTATTCAGAATTTTTCTCATTTAAAATCAAACCAAAATTGGGCTGGAGAGATAGTACAGTGGGTAGGGTGTCTGCCTTGCAAGCAGCTGAACAGGGTTCAATCACCAGCACTACATAATGTCCCTTAAGCACCTCGGGAGTGATCCCAGAGTGAAGAGCCAGGAAAAAAAAAAAAGACCTGAACACAGCCAGGTACCATCCAAGAACAACAACAACAACAACAAACCAAAATAAACCAATCCAATATTTACAGACTAAGAAGAGTTGATCTATATGTTGTCTGTTTGCTGAATGATGATGTTCCTTTAACTTGTTTTAGATGTTATTTTATTAATATTTTTAATTTACATACTATTTTTAAGTATACGTTCATTGAGTCCAACAAAACATAACTGCTAATAAAGACCTTCAGCTACTGCTGATGGGAATGTTTACTGGCCCAACATTTTTGGAAGACAATATGGACATTCCTCAAAAAACTTGGAATTGATATTCCATACGACCTAGCAATTTTACTCCTGGGAACATATCCTAAGTACCCAAAAGCAAATGCAGAAAAGACATCTGCAATCCTAAATTCACTGCAGTACTATTTACAAGAGACAAAATCTGGAAACAACCCAAGTGCCCAAGAACAGATTGTTGGATATCATTGGTTTGTCCTTTCTCCCTTGCCACAGAGTTTGGGCTTATCTGGTATAATCTTTAAACAATTCTAGACTACATTGGTATGTCCTGCTCCCCTTGCCATTAGGAGCTTAGGTATATCAGTAACACCCATCAAAGTGCTCCCGAGTCACTTCCATTCCTTTGTTTATCTGTAACCACTTCTACCAGTTTATCTGCTCTTCCTCTAATCAAACTCTGTTAATTTGTAAGGTCAGACCTTGCTAGGACAGTGAACTTGTGTTGTAAGTTAATATTGTCTTTCTCCTCTCTTATGTCTTTTGAATAGTTTACTTTAAAACAATATCCTTTTTGTATGGACAAAGAAAGACAGTTGTTAATATGCTTTGGTAACATGGGATTTAATTGGCTTCAAATATTATTCACTCCTGGGCATCTGCTTTCTTGACTTAAGCCTCAGCTGCCCTTACTTCCTAGCACCCCCAAAAGCAGGGTCCCAATGAGTGACAGGACGGACCCAGGGCAAATGGTGAGTTATGTGCTACCCTGGCATTGAGATGGGCCTGGCCAAAGCGCCTAATGCTTAACTATATGTTAAGAGCTTGGTCATGGGCATGTCATGTCATGATCCAAAAGCAACAACGAGACTAGGACCCTGCTAGGGCTAGGAAAGACTAATCTGGCCTGAGCACTGTAGTCTGAGATCGAGATGACCCCAGGAGAGCAATTCTATAAGCTTAATGCATCTCTTGCTATGTCCATACAAAATGATTTATAATATGAATACGTATATGTTAGTTGGACAAGGAGAGGAGAAACATACCCATGGGATGCCACTCTTGGGCGGGTGTCCTGCTGAAAGAGTATCTATCCTAGAAGGAGCATCCCCTAAGGCATAGAACTTTACCCCCAATTGCCCTATTGATTGCGACCACACCTATGTGTAAGCCCTGATGCCTGATGCGGGGGATTTAAGGTGGCTGTATGAGGGGGTTCGGGGAAGAAGCAGAGAGAGAGACGGGAGTGTATAGAGAGGAGATTGGAATAAACTGCAATTGAGACCAACCGGCTTGCCTCTGTTCCTTCCTTCGCCTGCCTCATCATCGCCATCAGCCTCCCCGGGGTGAGGGAAGCGGTTGGAGACCACCGAAGGCGGGTGGCAGGAGAGACAGCGCCGCTGCCCTGTGCCCTGTGCCCGGTGCGGTGTGGCACACTCCTCTTTTTCTTTTTTGTGTTTTTACACACACATGATTGGATAAAAGAAGTTATACACAATGGAATAGTACACTATTGTTAGAAAAAATGAAGTCATGAAATTTGCTGTTACATGGATAGATCTAGAAAGTATTATTATGCTGAGTAAAATGAGTCACGGTGAGAGGGGGGATAGACACAGAATGATCTCACTAATTTGTGGAACTTAAAGGAGCATAGTAGGGGAATAATAAATGCCCAAAGATAATAGAAACGCAGGGCAGGAGAATGAGTCCTTGGTAGGAAGTTTGTCACTGTGTAGGGAGTGGGAATAAGTCAGGGAAGCAACCACTAAGACCATGACAGTGAAGAGGACTAGGGTCTGAAAGGAGGCACACCCTATCATTAACAGTATTGTAAACCAAAGTACCCAAATGGGGAGGGGAAGGGCGTGGCTCGGATGAGGGGAGTGTCTGCCAGAGAAGCAAGTTCAGGATGAATGGGAAATTGGGGACTTTGGTGGAGGGAAATAGGCACTGGCAAAGGGATTGGCGATCAAACGTTATACCCCTGAAACTCAATCATAAATAACTTTGCAACTTTGTCACAGTGATTCAAGGATTTTTTTTCTTTTTTTCTTTTTTTTTTCTTTTTGGGTCACACCTGGCGACGCACAGGGGTTAGTCCTGGCTCTGCACTCAGGAATTACTCCTGGCGGTGCTCAGGGGACCATATGGAATGCTGGGATTCGAACCTGGGTTGGCCGTGTGCAAGGCAGACGCTCCATCCGCTGTGCTATCGCTCCAGCTCCTCAAGGATTTTTTTTTTTATTAAAAATAAATTAAGAAATAAAAAACTCTTCAGAATTTTTCTTCATAACCATCAACCATGTTTTACGTTTTCAAATTTATGTAGAGACCAACAACACCAAATAGGCAACAGCAAAGCTGGTAACCTGATATCTCCTGAATGATACCCACTTGGTAAAGAAATTCTGATTATTACTAATTAGAGTCCTTTCAATCCCTGAAAGAGGAATTTGTTACTATGTGGAGATGGAGTTACTCATCATGGCTTAGCATTCTACTTTTACAATCCAAAATTGCCAAGAAAATCATAGACTGTTAAAACAGAGAAAAGTCTGAAGGAGGAGAGTTTGTTTAAAGGCCCCTTTCAAAGTCTTAACCCAGTTGGGAGAATAATTTCTTTATGAAGTTCTGAAACTTTTCAGTTTCACTTACAACCTGATTTATATACTGAAATTTTATTACCAAGCTCAAGCGTACACTTTAGAAACTCTGTGGTTTTGCTATGTGAAATGCACATTAAATCAAGGAAGAGAAATGGTGATCTCTTTCTAAATGATGATATAAGTTATGCAATATAGAAAAATTGTTCTTCCCATTTATAGAGCTATTTACATTTGCGAGTTCACATTCTATCTTTTAATCAGAAAATAACCAACTAGGGTGGTCAATAAAGTGCTTCCTGTATTTGACTTAAAAAGGATGAATCACAGGAAAGTGAGAAAATAGGGGCAGGCTGAGAGGGTGGGAACGAACTTGGGAACGTTAGTTGAGGGAAGCTGACACTAGTGATGGGACTATGCTATAACATCCTCTGTTTAAAACTTAACCATCAATAACATTGTAAATCATAGTTCTTTAATAAAATGAGTTTTTTGAAGAAGAAAATTGAGCAAATAACCAGGACAGTTGAAATAATATGTTTTGTTTTGCTTTGTTTTAATTTTTGGTTTTTGAGCCACACACAGCTGTGTTCTGGGGTTACTCTCGGCTCTGCACTCAGGAAATACTTCCAGTGGTGCTCAGGGGACCATATTGGATGCTGGGGATCAAATTCAGGTTGGCCCCTTGCAAGGCAAGTGTCCTAACAGCTGTACTAATGCTCCAGCCTGAATAATGGTTTATTTTTTTGTTCTGAAATCAAATCTCAATAACTTATACTTCTTCCCTTATATAATGATCCAAGGAGAGTGAATGCGCTGAATTCTGAAATCCAACAAGATGCTTGATTCAGTATTTTAAATTTTTGTTACTGAGATTGCATCACAATGGAGACGTTACTGGTGCCCACTAGAGCAAATCGATGAACAATGGGAGGACAGTGCTACAGTGCTACTGAGATTGCACAGTGAAGCAATACCTTTTAAAAATTTTTGTAACAAATTAACATAATTTATTAATAAATTGTGATAATTTATTATCACAATTTGTTATAATCAACCAATTCTTGCACAGTTAACCTCTGTAAGGTATAGGGCTATTTGCAATGCCAATTGGCAAGTCTATTTATTGCTTTATCTCCAAATTCTGTACCTAAGCATTCTCATCCCTTCTACAATTTCTATTTGTAAGCAGGGTTGTGAGGTTTAGGAGGCACTGCTCGTTAAAATACTGAGCCCCTCTAACCAGTATCCATTCTCTTAGACACTACACTGAGACTACCAAGTGCCTTTAGCAGTCTCCCTCAGTAATACGTGGAGAATCTCTATGAATCTGCCCTTCGTACAGTAATTAAGACTTAACAACTATCACAGCAAGTACCCTACCAGATTTTAATCCTTGTGACCTGTAGAATATCTGCAACATACAAAAGCAGATTAGCCCTGAACCAATCAATGCATCACTATTTTTTTATGTGACACATGTGCTACCATTCCTGCTCCTCACTTTCTACCCTAAAGAAAAGCAAGGAAATATTATTATTAATATTATTGTTGTAGTTGATAATAATATAAGTTAGAGAACATTGATTTCCACTTAAATTCTTCAGTGACTTTCCAGGACACCTAGAATAAAATCCAAAGTCTACCTTGGTTTACTTAGCCCTTGACACCCTAGATCCTGCCTTCCTTATCAAACTTCATCCACTCCCACCCTTTGTCATTCACTGTATTCCAACCTCAACTGTTCTGCTTTTCTCTTTGAAAAGCTTTGACCCTTACTGATCCATGCAACTGAGAAGTCCAGATCTTCACTTTTCAATTTTCTCATATGTCACATCTCAGCATGGCCTTTGTAATGGCAATCCTATATAAATCAGAAACGTCCAACTCTGCCCCTTTGGAACGATGAAATGCCTCTAGTCACCATTTTTTCAATTACTCTACTACTTTATACATTTACTGTCACTGTCATCCCATTGTTCATCGATTGCTCGAGCAGTCACCAGTAAGGTCTTCATTTGTCCCTGTCCTGTGCTAGTGTAACCCAATGGTGTCTGCTCACTCCAGGAACACAAAGAGCACGTTGTTACTATTAGTGTTTTTGGCATACCAAATATGTCACGGGTAGCTTGCCAAGCTCTGCCATATAAGCAGGATATCCTTGGTAGCTTGCCAGGCTCTTGGAGAGGGACAGAGGCTTTTAGGGTGGTCTCTAATCATCCTTACGGGTCCTTATGGGCTACAGGAAAAATTGCATTGTTCTTCCCCAGGAGCTTTGTTTTATAGTCTCTGGATCTTGTCCATTGATGAGATTACATGGCGCTGAGGGAGAGTTTGTGGGTGTGACTGCCAAGTTACTGGAAAACTGGAGATCTAGGTGGAGGAAGCCCAGTCTCAATCAGAGTAGGCTTGGAGA
Organism: Sorex araneus; assembly: GCF_027595985.1. Classification (NCBI taxonomy): domain Eukaryota; kingdom Metazoa; phylum Chordata; class Mammalia; order Eulipotyphla; family Soricidae; genus Sorex; species Sorex araneus. Next base: position 128,435,053 of record NC_073302.1, on the reverse strand, counting down.
TCTCAGTCACGGGTCCCACATACCTGGGTTCCTCTGCCGGTTCCTTCATGGTGAGGCTCACCCGAGTGTGTGGAGAGTGGCCTTGAACATGGATGTGGCTGGGTTCTGGAGGTTTTCAGCTGCTGGGGCTCTGCTTGGGGCAGGGAGAGAGACTCAACCCACCCGCCTTTAAGGAGGCCCCAGTGAAGACAGCCTGGTGTGGGGGCAGAGATTCTTTATACATTACCCTACTTTATACTTACTTATCTTCTTACTTTCTATGTTTTTTAAAAGACAATCCACCTAAGACAAGAATTGTTCAGGGCTATTTCTAACTCTAGCTGTCCCCAATATTTTGTACAATTGCTGTCCTACAATTTCCTTCTCCTCTTTCCCCTTTCCCTTTGCCATATCCTTCCTTTCATTGTCACCTATTCAAAACCGGTTCATCCATTAATGGAAAACCCAATGCCATTTCCTTTAGGAACTTCTCTAATCATCTCACAATAAGTAATCTCTCCTTGTCAAAGCATGTTTACCAATACTCCTCTACTATAAAACCTTAGCTGCCACGGTTTGTTATTTGTTATATTCTATCAGTGAACAGTATGCATAGAAAGATAAAATTTATCCCACACACAAGCTTTAATTCCAGTCATCAGTAGGTCTCAGCCAGAATAAACTTGCCTTTCTATATATCAGCTGACCTCTTTCTTAAGGATAAACCTTAGTTTTAGGGCACAAGACAAAAAGCTTCTTTATAAATTTGTAGTTCATGGTACGTTAACTTTGGCTGAGGGAGAGGGAAGCTGTGATAATTCCCCTCAGGACACATTGCTGCTTACTTAGGCAAACTTAAATATAGTTCATAAACTCGAAAGAAAATATGGTAGAGCAACTCCCTTAAGAGATTCTTTCCAGATGTTTTTAAAGTAAAATCCTTATAATCACTCAATGTTCACAGGTCTCCTTGCTCGAGTTCATCCAACTACACAAGTCATATTTCTTTTCTAATAAAAACACTTTAAAGTCAATGAAAGTATTTACTGGCATTAGTTCACTTCTGTGAGAAGTGAACAGTTTAATATTTTAAACAGAAAATAACCTAACTGTAAACATAAATTACCTATAATTTTATAAATCCTATCTTTTATTACCAATAATTTATGGAATTATGATATTTGAAGGCCAGATAATTCCCCAAAGTGAAGACAACAATAACCTAAAACTCTTTATGCAGGGTACTGCTTTAAGTACTTTTTATGCAATGATTTTAATTCAATGCTGATAACAGCTCTCTGAAGTATTACTAATACTATTCATCATTTAAAAATATAGAAACATACATAAGGAGGTTAACTTGTTCACCATCACAAATTTAGTAAGTGGCTGGGCTGTAGTTTGATCCAGACAAATCATATTTAGATTCGTATCACTGATACTAAAACTCCGTTGTCTCTTGACTACCTACCGTTCATGTGTCTGGAGGTATAAAGTAAAAACAAACAAATAAAAACAACAAAAGAATAAACTGACCTCTCAGCTTCTCTTATCTACTGAACTGAACACGTATCTCTGGCCTTTTATCCCATTGGAAATATAGTTTTTATATCTTAGTTACTTTCCAACAATTACCTATGCTGGAGTGCTGAGTCAGATATTTTTATGCCTGAAAAGTCTAGTGTGAGCTGGAGAAGAGAGTAACTTAGGTTGGTGTATCTTGCATCAGAACATTCTCGGCTTTGTTGAATACTCTGCTCTAAGACAGCTCACAATCAGTGTCGAAATGATACTCTCTCCACTTCAAGAAGAACTGATCTTCTTGGCTTATTGTTGATCTGTTGCCACCTGTATGTCATTAGACATTTTTTTGTATTTGTTTGGAGGAAAAGAGTAAATTTATTTTCCCTCAATTGACCAACACCAGGCTGAGTGCTAACACTATTTTTTCCTTCTTATTAAACCAGGTTTCCTACTTTTCTTAGAGCTGTTTGCCTGGTCTCTCAATATTGCCGTTGATGTTACTTTCCGATATTGGAAAGTAGCCCAAGTTTTCTCAGAGAGCCCATGCACAGCTCTGATTTTTAAATTCCAAATAAGGAGTTTGTGGGTAGACTTTTAGAGCCAAACAACAATACACTTTCTCCTGGTATATGATAAAAGATCTGAAAAACAAATTATCTGCAATCAGTACCTCTTTCCTTTGGTTTTGGCACACACTGCTCAGTGGTTTGGATTATGGAGTTCTTTTAGTTGCTAATTTCACTGACAATGAAAAGTTTTTTCTCTGCAACTTTCCTTATTTATGTTGTTAGACTCAAGGGATAAAGAAATTGAAGACATTTTCCTCTCTCTAGTTTTTATTTATTCTCTTAAGATTACAAAGTTCTATATGTAACAAACTTGGAGCTTTATGTATATTATTACTTTATGGTTTTCTTAAATTGGGGTTTTTTCTTTTACTTCTTTTCCCAGCAGTGCTCAGGGCATACTTCTGGCTTTGTGCTCAAGAATCATTTCTGAGCCTGCCTCCAGGGCTAGAGGAGAGAGCAGTTGAGAGAAAGAAGGGACCATTATGACAATGATGGTTGGAAGGGATCGTACTGAATGGAATAGTTTGCTGAAAGTGGGTAAAGGACCAAACATGATGATGGCCTCTCAGTATCTGTATTGCAGATCATAATGCCCAAAAGGAGAGACAGACAGACAGACAGACAGACAGACAAACAGAGAGAGAGAGAGAAAAAGAGAGAAACTGCTTGCTGACTGGAGGGAATAATGACAGGAGGGATATGGGGGATATTGGTGATGGGAAATGTACACTAGTAGAAGGATAGGTGTTGAAACATTGTATGACTGGAACCTATTCACAAAAGCTTTGTAACTGTATCTTACGGTAATTCAATAAAATAATTTTTAAAATAAAATTTAAAAATACTTATAAAAACATCATTCCTGGGGATACCATATGTGGTGTCAGAGAATCAAACCCATGTTGACTGTATAGAACACACATACCATACCCACTGTGCTATCTCTCTGCCCCATCATTATTTTGCGTTGATCTTTTTTATGCTTTATAAAAAAATTTAAAAAATGAATTCACTTTTATTCATTTCCAGGAACTGATAATATATATTACAATGGTAACCTCTTACAAGTCAGACATGCTTAGAAGACAGGATGACAGTGATATCATAAATAATACTAACTAGGAAACCCTTGAGATTGCTTCATAGGTATCTTATAGATTATTCTATGGTTCTGAGAAATGAGTATAAAAATAATATCAGGATGGCTAATAAGAACAATCTATCTCTATAGATTGAAGACAGGATTTCTTAACATTAGTAATATTGATATCTGGACAAAATAATTCTTTAATAGGAGAACATCCTGTGCATTTCGGGAAATTTAGCAGGATAACTGGCTTATACCCACCAGATAACAATGTCAAACTTTGCCTTCATTTAGACAATCAAAAATGTCACCAGCATTACCAAATACCAGCTGGGATTTGGAGGTAGGGAATGAAACAAACTAACCTCCACTGAGAATCACTGGTTTAAGAAAAAAGTAGAATTATGATTCCATCAGAGTAGCAGCCTCCTTATCCCCATGAGGAGCTGTGGATAGGGGATGCTCTTGAGAATTTCCCGAAATCTACTTCAATAAATATTAGACACAGGCCACTTTCTAGAAGGAAACTTAACTTGGGCAAGGCAGCTGCCTTTAATTGACCTGAGAGGGACTGGAAGGAATCGTGGTGATGCACAATAAGACTTAAACAAATTATTGTATGTAAAATTTCTGAAATGTGTGATTAATAATGTTGCAACCATATTTATTTAGTCCACAAATGCAATTTGTCAAGCATGAATAACATAAAACAAAGCCACATAGATTTATATCATGCTTTTCAGGTTACCCAACCACTATTCTTTGGTTGCTTAGCACTGAAGGACAAAAAGACAAAGCTACCAGTGTGACCAAATACCTAATTTACATGATTGGATTTTAGCCCCCCCAAAGTCTTAAAGTAGTAGGTATTGTCCTAATGTGAAGATGAGAATAATCACTCCATATATCAACTTCAAGTCATATTAAAATATGTACTGAGATGCAAAAGCTGCACTAAACAGTGATAATGTACAATTGGAAGATATTTTCATTTTCTTGTATTTCTTATTATCTTGTAAATTTATACATAGATTTTTCTATGGTGAAATAATAAATACAATAGAATAGTAAGTAATCATATTTATGTTGGGAGAGTGGGTAAAGAGCAGAGGCAAATTTTATGTGTTAATTTTTAACATGAATACACAGAAGTATAAACAAGGTTTTTAGAGACGAAGAGAAAAAGAATCTAAAGATTCAACAAAAACCTTGCTTTTAGATTCAACAAACAGATGAGAGGGCAAATGGTATCATAAACAAGTTCTATTAAAAAACTGATAGTGTGATATGTATATGTATATGTGATATATGAAAGAATATGTGATAGTGAGAGAATAAAGGTATTGTAGTAATTTTATCTCTACAGATACAACTTGAAACCATTCATTGACAGAATGTATAACAAAAAAATAAGAATGTTATTAATATATTGCTAAACTTTTCTCAGTATTGTAATTTGTAAAATAATTATTGAATCTACACATTCATTAAAATAATCTAGATAGTTTAAATATTTTACTGTTTCAAAGAAAAAATATCATCTGTGTTAATGATACAAAAGAGCATTTCTCATAAGCAAATTTTGAGGAATCCTGTTAACTGCAATAAAACAGAAAAAGATGTAAACATATTTTTATAGCAGTACATTCAACTCCAGCAATTGAAATATTGTTTGTCAAAAAAATTAATTTGATATTAGTTTTGGAGTTTCCTTTGGCAAAATTTGGATATTTTTGTAAATAGGTAGGGTGTTGCCTTGCATTTGGCCAACCCGGGTTTGATTCCTTCGTCCCTCTCGGAGAGCCCGGCAAGCTACCGAGAGTATCTTGCCCTCATGGCAGAGCCTGGCAAGTTACCCTTGCCGTAATTGATATGCCAAAAACAGTAACAACAAGTCTCACAATGAAGATGTTACTGGTGCCCGCTCAAGCAAATAGATGAACAACGAGATGACAGCGACAGATTTTTAATAAAAAATTTAGTAAAAAAAATTATGATCAACCAGAATATAGTATGTAGTTATTTATTGCAGCTTAATGAATTTACATAGTACTCCATCCAACACTGACAAAATGGTAGAAAGAAGCAGACAATCTGGTAGAGGGTACGGTGTTGGGTGTTGGATATATTATGTATGAAACTCTACTATTTTTTTTTGATAAGCAAATTTAATTGCCCACATTGGTTTGAAGAATAGATTGTATGAGAAAAGTACCTATGACAATTTATGAGAAATGACTAATGTGTTGATCAGAAAACTCTACTATTAATAATACTATAAATCACAGCGATGCAAATAAATTAAAAACAAAAAATAACTCCTTCCAATTTGAAAATTTTAAAAATTATTGATTTAGAATATTATAAATTTACAAATATTATCAATTTTATATTTTAAATATTTTCAACAGAATAGTATAAATTTTATTTCTAAAATCAAAGGAATAAGACCATAAGTAATTTGTTGTACACTATTTATATTATATATGAGCACTATTACAAATTAAAGTGATTAAAATAAAAAAATAGAGGTTCTAAGGAGAATTTTTCTTTAAAAAAGTAGTCTGATTCAATTTTGTAGTTTTGAGAATTTTGAGAATATATAGTTTAACTTTATTCAATAAATAAAGCATTTACAGAACTATTGTTTCCTAACACAATAACTTCAAACTTTAGTTTATAATAACAGAATAGGAGACTAACACCCAAGAATAGTAGAAATAAGTACCAGGAGGTTGGCTCCATGGCTTGTAAGCCGGCCTCACATGCTGGGGGAAAAAGCAGCTCAGAACACCAAGTAAAATGTGGTTGGAGAACCTGCTCGGGAAGGAAAATGCATGCTGAAAGTAGACTATAGATTGAACACGATGGCCACTCAATACCCCTATTGCAAACCACAACATCCAAAAGGAGAGAGAGAACAAAAGGGAATGCCCTGCCACAGAGGCGGGGTGGGGTGGGGGGGATGGGATTGGGGGGTGGGAGGGATACTGGGTTCACTGGTGGTGGAGAATGGGCACTGGTGGAGGGATGGGTTCTAGAACATTGTATGAGGGAAACACAAGCACAAAAATGTATAAATTTGTAACTGTACCCTCACGGCGATTCACTAATAAAAAAATTTAGCTTATAAACACCAACTTTGTGAAGATTTCCCTGACATCCACATCATCACGGTTAACAATGCCAGTAAATCTCTTCTTCAAATGGACTAGTTTCTAGCTTCTACCATTTCTAATCTCCTCCTACGCCTCCTTCCCAGAAGATGAGCTCCCTTAGGACACAGTCTGTAATTGATTCATCAGTGAAACCATGATTTCTCACTTTGTCTCTGGCACATTGAAAGCATTCAATAAATTTTCAGTAAACAAATGAACAAATTAATTATTTAATTGATTCATGAAAGGCAGAAGCAATTCTTTCTTCAGTCTTAAGATTCAACTCTGTAACATTCAGTCCCTTAAAGACTATTAAAGCAACAGACAGTAGTAAGCAGAAAGCAGCATAGTTTTGTTGTCCTTTGAAAAAAGCAAGGTTTATTCACTGAGGGGACCTGGAGAACATAAATTTGCCCACCAGCAAGTGTGCACAAATCATCATTTCAGCCCCCTGCTAGGAGGAGGATGTCTTAGAGCAAAAGAGAGGACAGTACCAGAGAGCTCTACCAGCGTACCAAATTAGTTTCAGAATGCCACTGGACTTGGAAATAAGTAGTTGCTGATGAGATGTCTGCCAAAGAAATATACAGAGCACAGCAGATTAAACATGGGCCCTCCTGGGTTGTCTATAATTTCCAAAACCACATCTGAGACTTTTATCAACCAGGAACATAAACTGCATTCCTAGCCAATTTTTCCTCCTCGTTTTTGGAATACATTGGCATGGTCTATTATACTTTGGTTACACACACACACACACACACACACACACTCCAAATGCCAACAACTTAAAGCAACAAAAGGTTTCTTTCTTTCACATACAAATGCCCACCAGTTGGTGATTTTGCCCTGCACCACCATGCTCACTAGAAACCCAGTTCATAAAGTGACTCCTCTCTGAAATATAAGGTGAATCTTGTAGACATAGAAAAAGTTCTAGAGGGTCAGACAACAGCGACTAAACAAATATTTAGGCTCTTAAATTATACATGTTCAAGGAAATAGTCAGGAAGCACCCCCAAGCTCCAACTTAATTCCCATTCAGAGACATACAACATGAAAAACATGGCCAATAATCTACTACTAAGAATTAAAGATTTTCATCATTAAAACTAAAACTAAGGGGCTGGAGCAATAGCACAGTGGGTAGGGCGTTTGCCTTGCATGCGGTCGACCTGGGTTCGATTCCTCTGTCCCTCTCAGAGAGCCCGTCAAGCTACCAAGAGTATCCTGTCCACACAGCAGAGCCTGGCAAGCTACCTGTGGCATATTCAATATGCCAAAAACAGTAACAACAAGGCTCACAATGGAGATGTTACTGGTGCCTGTTTGAGCAAATCGATGAGCAGCAGGATGACAGTGATACAGTAAAAACTAAGGTATAAAAAAATTAGAAATTAGAACCTACTGTGTTTGATGGTGCAAGCGTGGAAGATCAAGTATGACATCATTGGACTGACCAAGACAAGAAGGCATCAAACACATCACGCCATTTTCGACACTGGAGAAGAACTGTTCCTTGGAACATGTAGAGGTGTCAGTGGTGTCAGTGTTCTTGTCAACATGAACTTAGCCATGAGAATTGATTCATTCGAATGCCTAACAACATGAATCGGATGCTTACATTTGAATAGATGTGGCTCATTGCCGGAAGTTTCTATATTCGTCATCTATGCACCAACATCCAACTACAAGAAGAAATTGAGAAGTTCTACATGGAGCTGGAGAAGTTCTATAAAGAAGACCACACCTTCTACACTGTCATTGTTGGTGATTTTAATGCCAAGATAGGACCTAGAAGGTCACCCAAAGAACTCCACATCAGGACCCACAGCCTAGAATGGAACAAATAGCATGAAAGACCATCTGAGTTCATCATGTTGACCAAGACCATCCATGGTAACTCACAGTTCCAGAAGGCCAAATCTAAACACTGGATATGAGAGTCTCCTGGTGGACAGTTCCACAATGAAACTGACTACATCATATTCAATCAACGGTTTTACCTGACTGATGTTGCTGTTGTCCCAAAATTCCAAACAGGATCAGACCACTGCCTCCTTCATGCAAAATTCTACTTCACGGATCGGGGAGAAAGGGCTACAAAGTTTAAGAAGAGAACACCCAGAACGACCACCAACTGTGAACTCTTTGGCACTACTGCAGCAATATTGGAAGATGCTGTCGTTGACAACATTGATGAGGAATACGATCAACTGGTTCAGCATCTCCATGAGTGTGTGAGGAATGCAGAGAGAGAAAAAGCCACAAAAAGTCACCTGTCTTCAGAAATTCTCGAGCTCATTTGCCTACATGGTCTGGCTCGAACTGGAAGAGAGCAGTGTGGAACGCCTTCAAGAGCTTCAAAGAAGTGGTTAAGAGGAAAAAGAACCTCCGGCTATGGGCACATCTTTTCAACTCCACCGTTCTTCCTTTACTAACATATGCCTCAGAGACCTGGGCCCTACGAAAACAGGATAAGAACGCTATTCGGGTTTCCCAAAGAGGAATCAAAAGAGCTATGCTTAAGGAATCTGGAGTTCTGACCTCTGCTGACGATCAAGAATCAGGGACGCTGTTTCATTTGCCAAGGTGTCAAAAATCTGATTGGCCAGACACATAATGAGATTCAGGACGCCCGCTGGACTACAGTTGTTACTGACTGGATTCCATGGGACGTCAAAAGACTGCATGGCACCCACCTACGAGATGGTCAGAATTCTTCATCAAAACCCTGAACAAATGGTTTGAGGCTCTTCGTGTTCCTGGAGCGAGCAGATGCCATAGGGCTACACTAGCATGTGACAGGGATAAATGGAGATGATATTACTGGCACCCACTCAAGCAAATCAAAAATCAATGGAATGACAAGTGATACAAGTGATACTTGCGTAAAAACACAAAAAAAGAAAAAAGGGGTTAACTGGGGAGGTTGATGGCGATGATGAAGCAGGCGAAGGAAGGAACGGAGCCAGGCTGGTTGGTCTCAATCACAGTTTATTCCATTCCCATCTCCATTCTCCTCTGATTCTCCTCCTGCTTCTTCCTCCCCCATCCTACTTCATTCTCCTTCTCCTCTGGATCTGGATCTTGGTCTAGCTTCTCCAGATCTGGCACTGGGACTCACACTGGGACTGGCCCTGGGACAGGCCCTCGGACTCGCTGGCACTCGCCCTCAGCCCACTCTCACAGCCTAGTTAAATCCCTAAGAATGAGGGGTTGGGGTTTACACATAGGTGTGGTTACAATCAATAGGGGGTAAAGTTCTATCCCTTAGGGGATGCTTCTTCTAGGACAGATACTCTTTCAGCAGGACACCCCCCCAAGAGCAGAATCCCATGGGTGTGTTTCTCCTCTCCTTGTCCAACTAACATATAAGTATTCATATTATAAATCATTTTGTATGGACATAGCAAGAGATGCATTAAGCTTATAGAATTGCTCTCCTGGGGTCATCTCCATCTCAGACTACAGTGCCCAGGCCAGATTAGTCTTTCCTAGCCCTAGCAGGGTCCTAGTCTCGTCGTTGCTTTTGGATCATGACATGACATGCCCATGACCAAGCTCTTAACATATAATTAAGCACTAGGTCCTTTGGCCAGGCCCATCTCGATGCCAGGGTAGCACACAACTCACCGCTTGCCCTGAGTCCATCCTGTCCCTCATCGGGACCCTGCTTTTGGGGGTGCTAGGAAGTAAGGGCAGCTGAGGCTTAAGTCAAGAAAGCAGATGCCCAGGAGTGAATAATATTTGAAGCCAATTAAGTCCCACGTTACCAAAGTATACTAACAACTGTCTTTCTTTGTCCACACAAAAAGGATATTGTTTTAAAGTAAACTATTCAAAAGACATAAGAGAGGAGAAAGACAATATTAACTTACAATACAAGTTCACTGTCCTAGCAAGGTCTGACCTTACAAATTAACAGAGTCTGATTAGGGGAAGAGCTGAATGACTAGTTGGAGAAGGGAGCATAGAAGTGATTATGGATAAACAAAGGAATGGGAGTGACTCAGGAGCACTTTGATGGTGTGACTGATATACCTAAGCTCCTAATGGCAAGGGGAGCAGGACATACCAATGTAGTCTAGAATAGTTTAGAGATTATTACCAGATAAGCCCAAACTCTATGGCAAGGGAGAAAGGACAAACCAATGATATCCTTTGAGATACAGCAGCCCTCTTTAGCTAGAGATTTTTCCAGTTATCTCTACTCAGTGACCTAGAGCCTACTTATCTCTACTCAGTGAACCAGGGCCTACTTATCTCTACCCAGTGACACTAAGGCCCTAGTTATCTCTACTCAGTGACCCAGGGCCTACTTATCTTTACCCAGTGGCACTACTTATCAGAGCCTTGTTATCTCTATTCAGTGACCCAGAGTGACCAATAAGAAATACAGTAAATCACAGAAAGGGCTATATTCCACTTAGCAGGTGCTCTTGAGGCTGTGAAGTATTACCTCCTCAACCACTATGTTTAATATTCATTCCAAGGCTCTGTATCTTAGAACAAACATAGAGTTGGGGTGGTGAGAAAGAATGACATACCATTTAAGCCCTGGACAAAAGTGTGGCCTCATCCTATCACGAGGTGGCAGGCAGCTCCATCCTCCATCCTTCCCTGTGCTCAGAGGAGCCACACAGTGTATTGCACCAACAAACTGACTCTTCCTGGAGATAAGTTCTAGACAGGTCCCCAGAGATCTGTGAGATCTTCTATCAAGGAAAGAGAAAAAGCTAATTTTTTTTAAATCTCCTGATAATTTTTTAGCCTCATGATTGTCCTAAAGGGATGAATTACTCACTACAAAGTCATAATATGGGGTGAAAGAAAACACATGCTCACACATTATAACATTTATAATATCTGAAAAGTTATAGCAAACCTAAGCAATGGTAATAGAATGCTGAGTGGCAGTTATTTCAGAATACTATACTGAAACTGGAGAAGCTTCTCCTGAATACTGAGAAATTTTGTCTGTTTTGTACTTATTTAAAAGCTTATTGAGCTGCTCTTGGTATTGGACCTAAAAAATGTGTTTGTTTTACTCCCACCAAAAAAAAAAGGTATTTAAAATTTATTATATAGAGATCTTGGTCATTCATTAATGTAAGCTTAGGATAAATAAAAGATTCATGTGAAACTACTTATTTCCTGACTCAAATAAGAAAATGGTTCACTCAAAATTTATTTGAAAGTAAAATCTGGAACACAGGACGCTTCCATAAATTCTATAAGCAAGCTTTTTCTTAAGTGTTTTCAAATCATCTTCAATATAAAGCTTTATGCAGATGCTACATTTAGTAAACTCTAAATTCTAAGTAGCAGAAAAGGAGTTTCTTCCCGGAACAGGATAATACAAAAAACTCAGCTGTCAGGAACCCCTGTCAATAGACATGAAGCTTTAAACAAAACTATTGATCCACAGATAGGATTAAGAGCACATGGTGAAAGAACATAAAGTAATATGATTCTAGTTTTTCACTAGGAAGTGGAACATAAATTTAATTATTCTTCATTAGTATAGGACCTCAATTCCATACAAGATTACTTAATGAGGTTCTCCAAAATCCAAGATTCCATTTTTATTTGCCTTTGAAACTAATTATTTAAAAATGAAAATTATGTATAGGGAGTAATTCTTCTGTTTAAAAAAATCCATTTATTTAACAATAATTTATTATGAAAATTATTTTATAAGTCAGATATGTTGTAAACATGGGCAAACTTCAAGTCATTTTGATACCTTAATAAAACTGGCTTATTTCTTTGAATTTTTTAATAACTGAAAAACAATGGCTCATCTTCATAATTCTTAAATTTTCCCAGGTGGTAAAGATTATCACAATAATTGTTTCAAAATAGCATGATCATTGTACCTCACTTTGAAATTTTTATATGTAATTATCTTACAGTACATACATAATATATACAAAGTTACTATTATGAGTGTACAATCTTAGAAAATAAAAATGAATTATAAAACCCAAGTCAATAACTGTTTTCCAAATTCTGTAATCATTTGCTACTTTTAACCCAGAAACTGTAAAATACCTAATTTATTTGCATTTATAGTATCCTGCCCGTATGGCAAAGCCTGGCAAGCTACCCGTGGCTATATTCGATATGCCAAAAACAGTAACAAGTCTCATAATGGAGACGTGACTGGTGACCGCTCAAGCAAATCAGTGGACAACAGGACAACAGTGCTACAGTGCTACATAGTCTAACAAAAAATATTAAGATAACTGAATCAAGAGCCAAAGTCATAAGTAGACGGTAACCGGCTGTCACCAAAACTTCTGATACAATATTTGAAGATAAAATAGAGAGTTGGGGCGCCTTCCGCCCAGAGATGAACCAAGAGCCGCGGCACGAGAAGCAGAGCCTCCCGCCTACTGACTGTGATCCTGAGGTCTCCTAACCCATTTTGGCACCAGAGCAGACTCTTGCAGCCATCCATTTTGACTGTGAACTGAGCTAAAATATTAGAAACCCAAAACCGCGTGGCCGCGATAGCGGCCGCGCGGACTCAAAGTCTTCACCTTTGCCAAGGAAGAGAAATTATTAGATGATGCTTATTCAGCAGGCCTGATTGTTGGGGAAAATTTCCAATCAACAATAGTGAGTTCTGTATGGAAATATGAAATGTACTCAATATAGAGAGAGAATAATGGGAATATCATCAGCTACTTAGATGGGGGGAGGGGCGGGAGGGGGGTGCATTGGGGTTCTTGGTGGTGGAACGGGTGCACTGGTGAAGGGATGGTGGTTTAATCAGTATTTGACTGTGACTTAAAAAAAAAAAAAAAAAAGAAGATTGGGATGGATGAGTGTTCCACTTAGCAATTCTCTATAAAACCAATTTCTAGAGAGATTCATAAAAATTTTCTCAGGTTAAATATCACTGTTGTCAAGTACTCTTGTGCCAGAAAGAAATAAATCCTCTCCTCAGATGTTATTTAAATTAGAATCACATGAAATATCTCTCATATGCACTAAAGTTCATTAATAGAACAGATTATAATATTTCATTATGCTACTGAAAATATCATGCTTAATATAAAATAATTCATAAAGTAATTCAGATGTGAATAAATATTAATTAAAATTTAAAAAAAAAATAGAGAGTTGGGGCTGGAGAGAGAGTACAGCAGGCAGGACGCTTTCCTTCCATGTGGCTGGTGTGGGTTTGATTTCCCATCCTCCAATTGCCACCCTTCCTGCCCCACCAGGAGTGATTCCTGAGCATAGAGCCAAGAATAGTTGCAGAGCACTGCCAAGGGTGGCCCCAATACTATATATACAGATATACAAAGAAAGACTATATAGAGATGTAGATATACTGAGAGAGAAGTCTATAATGCTCCCCAAAGTATTACAGATTCAGTGCAGTACCCGTAAGGATACCCATGACATTTTTCAAGGAAATAGATCAAACACTCCTGAAATTCACATGGAGCAACAACCCCCGTGAACAGCTAAAGTAATCCTTGGAAAAAAGAAGATGGGAGGTATCACCTAACCCAATCTCAAACTGTACTACAAAGCAGTAGTAATTAAAACAGTATGGGGCTGGAGCAATAGTACAGCAGGTAGGGCGTTTGCCTTGCACGCGGCCGACCCGGGTTCGATTCCCAGCATCCCATATGGTCCCCTGAGCACCGCCAGGGGTAATTCCTGAGTGCAGAGCCAGGAGTAACCCCTGTGCATTGCCGGGTGTGACCCAAAAAGCAAAAAAAAAAACAGTATGGCATTGGAATAAAGACAAACCTGCAGATCAATGGAACGAAGTCAGATAGCCTTAAAAATAACCTTTAATGGATGTGGAACGAGCGGGAACCAGACACAGCTTTAGGAATTGGGGTTCCAGCATCTGGCAGAATTTTCCCTGGACTTTATACAGAAATCCAAAACCAAGCGGACGCTGCCTCGTCCGCGCAACTTAACATTTATAATTGTCAGCAATGTGAAACGGTTCCTTTTGAACAGGTCTGACTTGGGGGGGAAACTTCAAATAATAACAGTAAGTTTTTGTTGAAATATTGAAGGTTTTTAATGTAGCAGCCAGCTCTCTGGACTGTGAACTAAGCAAAAGCCCCATGCTGGCCGACGCGGCGTGGCGTACACCATACTACGAGGCGCTGGAAGGAGGATGAGGGGGATAAAGGAAAAAAAAAAGGGAAAGGAAAAAGGGAAAAAAGAGAGAGAGAGAGAGAGAGAGAGAGTTGTGTACTTGTAGCAGTGGGGCTACATATCTCTTCATTTCCAGCAATGAAAAACTAATTATCAAATGTAGTAGGTCTGTCTCTCTTGCTTGGAAACTCTAACAACTATAGTGAGTTTTGTGTTGAATTATGGAATGTAATCAAGGTAAAGAAAAAATGAAGTGAAATTCATTAGTTATACAGTAGGGGGTAGGGGGTGGGGGCGGGGGGTATACTGGGGTTTCTGGTGGTGGAGTATGGGCACTGGTGAAGTGATGGGTGTTTGAATATTGTATAACTGACATATAAACCTGCGAACTTTGTAACTTTCCACATGGTGATTTAATAAAAAGTTTTAAAAAAAGAAAAATAAATAAATTTTTAAAGAATTATTAAGTAAAAAAAAATAAATAACCTTTAAAGATATGGTCACTAATCTTTGATAAAAGAGCAAAAAATATGAGGTGGAGCAAGGAAAATTTCTTTAACAATTGGTGCTGGGAAAACGGGGCAGGTGCATCAAAAAAAAAAACCAAAACGAACTCAGATCTTTTTCTAACACCAGGCACAAAATGGACTATAATAGATTAAAATCAGATCAAAATGGATCAAAGACCTCAATATCAGACCTGAGTCCATAAAGTTCATGGAGGAAAATGTGGGCAGAACACTCCATGACGTTGAAGCTAAAGGCATCTTCAAAGATGAAACACCACTGACCAAGCAAGTGGAAGCAAAGATAAACAAATAGGACTATATTAAACTAAGAAGCTTCAGCACCTCAAAAGAAACAGTGACTAAAATACAAAGACCACCCACAGATTGGGAAAAAAATATTTACCCAACACCCATCTGATAGGGGATTAATATCCAAGATATATAAAGTTTTGGTAGAACTCTGCAAGGAAAAAAACCTCCAACCCCATCAAAAAATGGGAAGAGAAAATGAACAAAAACCCTCAAAGAAGAAATACAAATGGCCACATGAAAAAATGCTTCACATCACTAATCATCAGGGATATGCAAATCAAAACAACAATGAGATACAATCTTACACCACAAAGACTGGCACACATCAAAGAACAAGAGCATCCAGTGCTGGGTGGGTGTGGGGAGACAAGGACACTCACTCATTGTTGGCAGGAATGCCGACTGGTCCAACCTTTCTGGAGAACAATACGGGCATTTCTCAAAAAGCTAGAAATTGAGCTTCCATAAACCCTGCAATACCACTTCTGTTAGTATAATTTGGGGGCCCAAAAACACACTACAGAAATACCATCTGCACTTCTATGTTTAACGCAGCACTATTCACAATAGCCAGAATCTGGAAATAACCTGTGTGCCTGGGAACAGACGACTGGTTAAAGAAATTATGGTACATTTACACAATAGAATACTATGCAGCAGTTAGAAAAAATAAAATTATGAAATTCACTTATAAACGTATGGAAGTGAGTGTATCATGCTGAGTGAAATGAGTTAGAAGGAGAGGGACAGGGGCCGGAGCGATAGCACAGCGGGTAGGGCGTTTGCCTTGCACACGGCGGACCCGGATTAGATCCCTGGCATCCCATATAGTCCCCCAAGCACTGCCAGGAGTAATTCCTGAGTGCAAAGCCAGGAGTAACCCCTGAGCATCGCTGGGTGTGACCCAAAAAGAAAAAAAAAGAAGAGGGACAGACGTAGAATGATTGCACTTATTTGTGGAATATTTTTAAAAAATACATGAGACTAATACCCAAGGACAGTAGAAATAAGGGCAAGGAGGATTAGTCTACAGTTGAAAGCCTGCCTCAAGTGCTTGAGGAGAAGGCAACTGGAATTGAAGGGACCATTATGACAAAGATAGTTGGAAATGACCGCTCTGGATAGGAGATGCAGGCAGAAAGTAGGTAAAGGAACAAACACAATAACCTCCCAATATCTGTATTGGAGACCATAGTACCCAGAATGGGGAGATAGAGTGAGTGATTGAGAGAGCAAGTGAGCGAGAGAGAGAGAAAGAGAGAGACAGTGAGAGAGAGAGAGAGAGAGAGAGAGAGAGAGAAGGAAAGTGCCTCTACAGTGGTGCCTCTATAGTGCCATAGAGGCAGACTGGGATGAGGGGTGGCAGGAGGGAAACTGGGGTCTTTGGTGGTAGGAAATGTGGCCAGGTGGAGGACTGGGTGTTAGAACATTGTATGGCTGAAACCTGATCATGAACAGCTTTGTAACTATGTATCTCATAGTGACTCAATTTAAAAACTTAAAATCAAAAAAAGTCTGTGGTGATAATTTCTTTGTTCTAAAAGGTAGATAAAGCAATCTGGGAGGTGGCTTGGTGGTAAAAAGCAGTTGCCATGGAAATATGAGGCCAGAAGTTTGACAGTCTGCAAGGCTTCAAACTTGTACCAAACAACAGCTCTAACGGCTTAAACCCCAGCACAACACAATAATGAGATTTATGAGCACAGCCAGGCATTTGCAGGCATAGCAATTGAAGTGGAAGAGCTCCAGCAAGCACTGTGGCTGGATGGGTGACCTCTGGTAAGCACAGATGAGAGCGCTCAGCAACGCCCAGAAAACACTGCAACTAAAGGAGCACAACCCCACCGTTTAAGTACCACAATGTGCAAACCCTAAGCAAGCACCACAGTGCACTGGCACAGCTGAGTGTATATAAGCCCTGCTCACCACTACTACCCCACCAGAAAGAGGAGAAGAAAGGGAGGAAGCAGGAAAAGGGGAGGGTGGGGAGGATCAGTGTTTTAGCCTCAGAACACTGATTCCATTACGGGATGACAGAGTTTTGAGAGTGCATTGCTGGCTTAAATTCATGGTCAAATACAGGCAGAGGAATTTCTTCTGGGTTCTGCTATAATGTTTGAGTTTTCCTTAGAATGTAATTTTATTTCAGTTCCTTTGCTACAGAAGACTCAGGGGAATATTTATATTGGTAAGTGTTACACCGACAAATATCACAAGACAATGGCTTTTTGGTTTTAGTTTTTCAGCTGTACTACTATAAGAAAGAATTTGAGGAAACTGTTCCTTACAAGTCCGACACTTTAGGGTCAACTAGATAACTTGACAAACCTAATACATGAAAGATGAAAGTGGTTCCAGCCCTGACACCATATATCATTCCCCAAGCTTGGCCATGAGTGACCCCTGAGCAGAGTCAGGAATCCAAGTATGCCTTTCATCAAAAAAATGAGAACCCTTCCCACCCCAAGACACCCAGCCCTGGCAGCCAAAAACTTCTAGAACCCAATCGCCGCCTTGCTCAAGGGCACTCCCCACATGCTCGGGCCAAGCATCATGCACTGGGGAACCTATTTCTGGAACTCGAAGGCTGCATTTGCGGCCACGCAAGACATCATAAGACACACTCTACCCATACTCCAAGAGTGCCATACCACATTTGATGGGGTTCAAATAATAGACAAATAATCATAGAGGTACATATATATGTATATATATGTGTAAATATATATACACACATATATATACATATATACAATATACATACATATATATGTATATATACATATATATTTACACATATATATACATGTACACACACACACAAAGGGCTGGCGCTATAGCACAGTGGGTAGGGCATTCACCTTGCACGCAGCCGACCAGGATTTGATTCCTCCATCCCTCTCGGAGAGACCAGCAAGCTACCGAGAGTATCCCACCGCAAGGCAGAGCCTGGCAAGCTACCTGTGGCATATTCAATACGCTAAAAGCAGTAACAACAAGTCTCACAATGGAGACGTTACTGGTGCCTGCTTGAGCAAATTGATGAACAATGGGTTGACAGTGATATATACAAAAGTTCACAATGTGTTAGTGATATCTTATAGAAGGTCTTAATGGCCCCTGCCAAAATAGAACAATCTTCACACTCCTTCCCCTATGGATACTTTTTGGTAGCATTTTCAGTGGTTTTTCATAACAAACAATATAAAATATATTATTTCAGTTCTGTTTGGGGAAAAGATTGGGGTTTGGGATGGAAACATCCCAAATATGGTGGTGGGAAGGTGTAATGGTGGTGGAATTGGTGTTTAACTATTAAATGTAATCAAATACTGTGAACTACCTAATAAAATTAAAATATTATTTTAGTCAAAAATAAATAAAAAGAGAGTAAAGCAGACATTACTCAATGCTATTTGAGTCAGTAGCTACCTAAAATGTCTTGTCCTTGGGTTTGACTGGTTTCAAAAAATTAATTTTACATTAAATTTTTTTTTACGCAAAGGGTAGTAAAGTCTGTTTATTAGTGAAAAAGTTAAAGCCCTTTAATTGACATTAATTTTCTTTTTTTATTTTCTATTGCAGTAACACTGATTGCCAACTATGTAATTGGTTATATGTTTTAAGGGTAAAATGATTCCACACCTGTCTACTATACTCTACAGTACTCTTCCCATCCTCTCTACACTTACACTATCCTACCCACCATTGAACTCCATAAAATCATCCCATAGAATAAAATAGGAGAAAACATTCACAATCTAATAAACATTAGCTGCAATGGAATCACAAGTATATATTTCACAGTTATGCAAAAATTTTAAACAATATATTAGCAATATAAGTCAAATGGCATTTTTAATTGTGACTCTAGTGGCTTTTAATCATGTCAACTTTTTTTTTATTCATGTGGAAGTTTTTTTTTTTTTTAGAGACCGGAGAATTTCTATTTATTTTTTTTTTTAATTTTATCACCATGTGGAAAGTTAGAGTTCTCAGGTTTATGTCTCAGTTATACCGTATTCAAACACCATCCCTTCACCAGTGCCGATATTCCACCGCCAAAATCCCCGGTATACCCCCCGCCCCCCACCCCAACTGTATAACTGATGAATTTCACTTTATTTTCTCTTCACTTTGATTACGTTCCATATTTCAACACAAAACTCACTATTGTTGTGGGAGTTATACCCCCAAACAAGATAACCCTAATAAGGAGGCATTTGATAATTAGTTTTCCATTAAAAGATTGTATGTTTTCAGGTTTTAGAAAAGGTCACGCGGCCGCATTAGAGGCCGCGCTGCTCGGATGTGTCCCAGTCCCGAATCCTGGAGCCGTGTTAGTTGCTGCTCAGTGTCGCCAGGGCTCCATCTGGAGAAGGTGTGCTGGCGGCACCTCCTCCTTCCGGCCCCCCCGGTGTTGCTGGCCCCGATTCGGGTCCGGAGCATTGTCCGGGCTGCGTTGCTCACCAGAATGCCTGCCGCTTCTCTGTGGATTGTGGCCTACATTAAATTTTAAAGCTGTGCTTAAAACTGTGCTAGCACCACTGAAGATAATCATGTCCACAATGCATCTATCTAGTTCCTCTACTGGGGAGAAGATGGCAATGAACGGAAGCACTTGCTAACATAAGGAAGCAACATGCTCAAAGCATGATCACAATGTTTATTTTTCCATTTCTGGCCACGTGACTCCTCTGAGACTGGTTGACCATGTCCAGTTTGCTTGTGATTCTTTTTATGGTAGCAAAGTCAGATCATTCATGAGACACCACAAGGATTTGGAAAATCTCTCTGAGGTCCAGCTCTGGAAGGAGCAGGCAAGAACCGCTTACAAGTTGCCTCGTTTCCACTTATAAATCCAAAGAAAAGATCCAGTTAGAGTCAATGATGCAAATAGAACAGCCTGAAGTGCTAATAACCTGATGAGTCAGTGCCAAACTTGTGCCAGGCAGAGGAACCAGATAAGAAAACTACTGAAATGGCCTTAGTCAAACTGGGCACATCAGTGTTTATTCGTGATCAGATAAAAAGAAGTTCTCTAGGAAGGGCATTTTTTTATTAACTTTCACAAGTCTATTTTCTACCCTGCAAGTACTCAAGTGGGTCCCGAAAAGCCAAGGAACTCCTGAGACTCTCAAGTGGTCTGCAAAATCAAAATATTTTTTAATAAACATACTAACATATAATTTTCCTTTTTCACTGCAGTGACATTTTCATTAATGGTACAAAAGCAATGATGGGTAAACCTGAAGGTGATCTTCCAGACCAAAGAATCAAACTATGCTAGCAGTCATATTCTTCCTGGTACCTATTTTCAATTTCAAAATTTTATAGTTAATTTTAATTTATACTTAACAAACCAAGTGCTCAAGGCTACTCTCCACATGTTCGGACGAGCCTCACGCATGAAGAGACCAGCAGAAGAACCCAGGTGTGCAGGAGCTGGGGCTGAGATCTCCAAGTCTGCTTGGATTTGGACTGGGCCTTCTCCACCCAGACCCCCCATTTTCCAGTAGCTTGGCAGTCACACCCACAAACTGCCCCCAGTGCAGTATAATCCCACCAACGGCCAACATCCAGAGACTGTAAGACCAAGCTCCCAGAAGCAACATCGAATAGCTTGTCCTCCCTCTTGGAGAACCTGATAAGCTACCAAGAGTCTATTGCCCACACAAGAGAGCCTTGAAAGCTCCCCATGATGTATTCATATCCCAAATACACTAAAAGATATATACATATCTCTCAGAGAGCCTGGAAAGCTACCAAGAGTATCCCCCCTGCATGGCAGAGCCTGGCAAGCTACCCATGGTGTATTCGATATGCCAAAAACTTTAACAACAGGTCTCATTCCTCTGACCCTGAAAGAGCCTCCAATTGTTGGGAAAGACAAGTAAGGAGAGGCTTCTAAAATCTCAGGGCTGAGTTTAATAGAGATATTACTGGTGCCTGCTTGAGTAAATGGACAAACAATGGGTTGACAGTGATACTTAACAAACCAGTAAAAAGTTTTAGTTTTAGCAATTCTTAACTCTTCGGTTCACCCCCTTTTAAATATTCTGTATGCCAAAATGGAAAGTGTGCAAAAGCAACCAGAGTGGTGGGAATGTGTATGTATATCTCAGTTCCTTCTGACACTTCTGTGCATATCAAAGCTCAGTGATGACCTCCAGGAAAAGCACTTTTAGGCTGGCTTGATCTGAGCAAACCCCTCTTCCTAGGGAGCAGCATTTTTATTTGAAAGAATGATGGATAAATGATGGTTTTTAGACTTGGATATTTTGCAGATCTTTTCCATTGTGTACTCATAAAACAAATACAAAACTGATAGGTCTCTCGCCGCCTGTGTTCGGTGGTCTCAGGCCACTTCCCCACCCGAGACAGCCAATGCCATGGGTGGACGAAGGAGGAAATGAGGGCCAGGCTGGTTGGTGATAAGCTGCCATTTATTCCATTCTCCCATGCACCTGTCCCAGTCTTACTCAGCTCCGCATTCCAGTCCTACCCTGTCCCTCATTCCCATCTCCTCCTGTCCCCGTCCTAGTCTCTCCCTGCTCACTCACTGTCCTGGTCTCTCTAGTTCTCACACCCTCCAAACCTTGGCCATAGCAACACATCCAGGTCTGGTAGCACAATCAACATATCAAAGCCCTTCCTGATCTCCTGCAGCCAGATCTGCTCAAGGTCAAAGTACCACTTAGGGTGTGTTTCTCCTTTAGCCAGTGTCCAATAGCCATTTAAACATTCATCTTAATTAATAATATTAGTCATTTTGTATGACACAGTAAGAGATATATTAAGCTTGTAGGATGGCTCTCCTGGGGAAATCTCGCTATAGATCCCAGACTACAGTGCTCAGGCCAGATTAATCTTTCCTAACCCTCGCAGGGTCCTAATATAGTTGTTACTCTTTGGATAACAAAAGAATTTGTCCATAACCATGCTCTTAACTTACAGTTAAGTATTATGATGCTTTTGCCTGGCCCATTTCAATGACAAGGTAGCTCATGCTTGCCCTGGGTCCATCCAGTCCCTCATCAGGACCCTGCTTTTAGGGTGCTAGGAACTAAGGGCAACTGTGGCTTAAGCCATAAAAACAGATGCCCAAAAGTGAATATTATTCGGAGACAATTAACTTCTCAAGTTACAAAAGTATAGCATTAACTGTCTTCCTGTGTCCATACAAAAAAGGACATTGCTCTGAATTAACTATTCAAAGGACATAAGGATAAGGGAAAAAGCAATATTTACAAGTTAATAGAGTCTGATTAGGAGATTAAAGTGATTGACCAGTTGGGGAAGCAGAGCACAAAGAAAGAGGTTACAGATAATCACAGACGAATGGGAGTACTGTGATGGGAGTGATAAACCTAAGCTCCCTGTGGCAAGGCAGAAAGGACAAACCAATGTTATCCTACAGTCCATGAAGGAAGTAAGCTTGACATTTAAGAAAAAGCAACCAAGAGTAACTTACTGCCAAGGGTAAATCTGAGACTTCAAGAGAAAATTAGAATTATAGAAAAATTATATCTGTGAGTATAAGCTTGATGGAGTTCTAATATATTCAAAGACTTTTCTGATAAAACTTGTAGCAATATAAGCAAATGTGATGTTTGGTTCTTGTATGATGAAATATATTAGCACTGTAGCATTGTCATCCCGATTGTTCATCTATTTGCTCGAGCAGGCACCAGTAATGTCTCTATTGTGAGACTTGTTGTTACAGTTTTGGGCATATCGAATACACCATGGGTAGCTTGCCAGGCTCTGCCGTGCAGGTGGGATACTCTCAGTAGCTTGCAGGCTCTCCAAGAGAAATGGAGGAATCGAAACCGGATCGGCCACATGCAAGGCAAACATCCTACCTGTTGTGCTATTGCTCCAGATGAAATATATTAGCATGTAGAAAATACTCAGCAAACCAATAATTCCAAATGACTAGTGCATAACATAAGAGAATAATACATGGGATCCATTCAAAGCACAGTCTACACCAGTAGACCTAATGTATCATAATATAAATTCAGCAATAAGGTTTCAGGTTCTATATCACAACCAAACTTCAAGAAACTACAACTTGAATAATTTTAATTTCAGATCACAGAAGACTATCCACAATTATCTGCTAAGACTATAAAAATACTCTTCCTTGTTCCAAGTACATATCTGAAAGGCTAGATTTTCTCATTGACTTTGGGTATTTTCATATGCTTTTTTGCTTAAGTGTAAAGCAATGACACTCTTTTCACTAATTTTTGGGAAATATGTTTGTAAATATTTATATTAACATGTAAGCTTTTTAATTGTTGAATCAATGAATTTTAAAATAAATTTCTAGCATACTAGATGTCAAGAAGAGGAAGATCTTCAATACTTTTTTAAGAATATGAAGGGATTCTGGATCCCAAAAGCTTGAGAAATGCTATTCTATTCCTTTCCAACATCTGTAGAGCTGGGCTGGAAAGGGTATAGAAGTTAAGGAGCTTGTCTGGCACTTGACCCCAGTTTGATCCTTTGTAACACATGGTCTACTGAGCACCACCTGGGATCACTTCCTGAGCACAGAACCAGAATAGTTCTACGGGTGCTGCCCCAAAACAAAACAAACAAACAAAAACCACGTCCTGCTTTGACTTCATTATGCCACATCGCAATAAATATTCACTATATTCTTACAATGTGTTTATCGTTATGGTGACTTTGCAGGTGGGAAAAGAATCATTCCAGTGGTACTAAAGGGATCCAGGGACACTCCCACAAATACCAACTCATGGGTCAAGTGGTTCAATGTGAGAGATGGAAGATGTGATGTTGCTCAGCACAGACATCACAAGAGCTAACCCCACAGTGCTTGGAGACTTCCAGGACCACACCTGGTGCTGATGAGAAGTTCATGAGTAGTTGTAGTCATGCACCCTGAACCCTGTACTTTATCCCTGGCCCCTCATTACAGTGACCTTTGAGAGAAAAATACAATATAGTATTTATTCCCTTTCCTGAGAGTTTATAAATTAATAGATGAGTCAAGGGCAAATTAAATAATAATACAAAACTGTAATTCAAGAAATATGATAAGGCAATATTGGATTAAATGTCTATTTAGTGGCACAGTGAATAAACGCAATGAGTTCAGAGGAAGGCTGTGTAGGCAGTTAGGGAAGACTGATGGAGAAAAGAATTTAACTGAAAAATAGTTATAAACAGAATTTAAATAAATAGACATGAATGCTTGCAATGAATTTTGAGACCAAAAAAGTCACATAAAGGAGATGTTCAGGACAAAGAATTAGACAGTTAGACAATAGTCAGAAAATTGTATTGGAACAGAGTTCTTCTATGTGTAACATTGCAATATCTGTCCAACATTTTCAGTGTAAGGGACCCAAATAAATTCAAATACTCAAATTAAATTAAACAGACAATAATAAGAAAATTGTATTGGAACAGAGGTCTTCTATGTGTAACATTACAGTATCTGTCTACCATTTTTTATTGGAAGAGTCTCAAATAAAATCAAATACCCAAGTTAAATGGGGGGACTGATGAATTTTTAACTACAAACTAATGGTAGAACTTGCTTCAGACCTTAGGACTAAGACTGATATTATTTCAGGGTTCTCTGCCATTCTTCCCCTCTCACTTTGGTCCTCTCTGTGGTCCAACTTCAATCTTTAAGATTTTAACAACTTTATGAAACCCATGAGTAAAAAATCAAGAATTGTAAATTTCTTAAACAAATAATAATCACTGTATCACGGTATCACTGTCATCTCAATGTTCATCGATTTGTTTGAGTAGGCACCAGTAACATCTTCATTCGCCCTAGCCCTGAGATCTTAGCAGCCTCTCTTTACTCGTCCTTCCCAACGGTGCAAATAATAATATATCAACTATATAGAGCTCTGAAGCAAATTGAACACTTGCTGATTTTCTAACACTAGGATACTATGTAACAAGTTTAGCTTTAATTCCATACAAAAAAAAAAAAAACACAGAAAATTCACTCAGACTTGTAACCCGCTGCTGGTTATCTTGCATGCTCAATAATCAAACCAGTTAATTCTGTCTTTAGGAAATTGTACATTTCTTCAGATCATGATATTTCTTCCTAATAAAGATAAGGAAAGAGTCAGAAAAGTAAATTGAGACTGTCTGAAGAACACAGTGGACCTAGGGTCCCACAAAATTCATTTAAAGTCTTAGTGTCACTTAAATATCCTAAAAGCTTAACCAACATCCCTTGTCCAGACACTTTGTAAGCATGGATTATCCCAGATTGTGGTTAACCTGGATTGTGAAAGAAACTAAATTGTTCACTGTAGGGTACTTAACACTGAAATGTTTCTCTGTTCCTGATAACCTTTCTTAAAATCAAATATTCTGACTTGTCCTTCTGAAATACTCACTCCCGTGACCATCCTGATTATTAGATCACCATAACAAAAATGTGAAATTAACATACCAAAGCTTATATTTTATCTGGGTCTGTATGGTTTTCTATTCTTTATTTATATTCTATCGCATGTTTATATATAGAGCACATATGTATGCAAATATGATAAATTTTAAAACACACTTTAAAAAATTCCACTCCTCTGCGGTGTAACTAAAACCAAATGAGAAGTAAAGTCTCCCTCCCAATCCCACAAACCCCAATATCTTTCTCTAGAGAAAGGCAACTTTTAACTACCACTGCTTTTAATCTTCTGGTGGTTGTCGCCCACAATTCTGAATGGTATACTTAACCTGCGGCTTGGGGAAAATGCCTCTGTGTTTATGGCTGCAGAGTGTTGAAACTCTCAGAAGGATTTTTTGACTGAGTTCTGGGCTCGTAGGGCCAGCGGCCAGCTTGCCTGTATAATGAGTATTGCAAACTTAACACTTCTAAAATAGAATCCTAGATCGCACTCAATATTATGCTATGCTTTAAATAATCTAGTTTGATATTTTTAAATGCAATGCCCTCATTACTATTCACCACTAATCTGAAACATGTGCTTTGATGTCTTCTACAACTGAGAATTTATTTAGGGAGAAATAGGCATATACATAGCTTATTACTATGTGAGTTTATATGGCATATATAGCATAGCTTAATTGTAATTATTACAAAATTAAATTTTAAGTTCTCCTGTCAAATTATTCATTTCAGAGATAAATAACTGAGGATCTCTACTAAGGTTCTGGTTTTCCTTCTTCTATTTTTAGGTCTTATACTTGGAGAATTATAACTTTCTTCACTGCTAACTTTTTCTATGCATTAGTTTTTATTCTTTACTCAATCTGCCTTCTGTGGGGCTCAAGTGCAGTAGGTAGGATGCTTACCTTGAGCACAGCCAACCTGGGTTTGATCCTCAGGATCCCATATGGTTCCCCAGAAGTGATTTCTGAGTGCCTAGCAAGGAATAGGCCCTGAATACTACCAAGTGTGGCCCCCAGATAAATAAACAAAACAGTTGTCTTATATTTTATATTAATAATTTCATGGCTTTTTGTTAAATTTGCCAAATAGGTCATTGTTGATTTTTGTCTTTCTTATAACTTCTTCTAGGCATATCTCTTATGTACATTTTATAAATATAATTCATTGGTTTTTTTTTTACTTAATAGTATAATCCATGTTTTAATGGAATTCAACCTACTTACAGTTGGTAAGTTTCTTATATATTTTGCTTTTGTTGCATTTCTTAAGCTTTAAAAAGTGTACATGTGTTTTGTTTTTTGCATTTCCTCCCTTTTCTCAATGGGTTTTCTTTTTCTTTTTAAAAAAATTTTCTTTTCTAGTAGGTTTAGTACAGATTGGGGAGGAGGCTTCCCAAAGCAGTGCTCAGGGGCCCTAGAGCCAATTTTGGAAATAGTCAACTCTTTGCAAGATGATGCAACACTTGACAAAGGTCACATGCATCGGGGGAAGGGGCCATTCAGGGCTGGGATTGAGCCCAGGTCCTTGTCAAAGCATGTGCCCCTGACTCCTGAGCTTAAAACTCTATCTCTAAAATCAATTTTGTTTGTTTGTTTTGGGAACACACCTGGTGATGCTCAGGGATTACTCCTGGTTCTGCACTCAGAATCACTCCTGGCGGTGCTCTAGAGACCATATGGGATACTCAGATGTGAACCCAGGTCAGCCATGTGCAATCCTACCGGCTATACTATCACTCTGAGCCATATGAAGCCTTATGAAGTTTTCTTCTTCATATATCTTCTCAATTATCTAGAATCTTTGATCCCTGAGCTGACATCATTTTTAGGTTTTTAAGGATCTAATGAGCTTAGGCCTTTGCCAAATGGCCAATGTAGTGGCACATTAGGGACTTCTCTGCTAATTTTTTTAATCTTCTAATCCTTCACCATAATTGATAGACAGTGAAAGTAAAATAATTTTTCTTAAGTATTAAATGTTAATATTAGTATCTTTATTTTAACAGAAGCCAAAACTACCTTTACAGTTTTGACCTTTTCTTCACATTTCCTTCCCTTTCCACAGCCATTTCCCTTCAGTGGATGAATAATCTCAAACTTGAGTTCCAAACTATTATTGAGGTTTGTATGTCATTATTTTTATATGTATGTATATATATCCTATATCTGCCATTACATTAATATTTATAGATGCACTGTTAATAATTAGTTTAGTTTATTATACTTTCCTTTTAGATTTTAGGGCCACACCTTGCTATGCTTAGGGCATACTCATGACTCAGTGCTCAGGGATCACTCTTGGTGGGTCTTAAGGGACAATTGCAATGCTGGGAATCAAACTGAGATCAGCTGCATGCAAGGCAAGAATCTCACCCACGGTAAAATCTCTCTGGCCCCTATACTATTTCTCTCCCCTATACTCTTTATTTTGGCCCATGCCTATTTCTGAATAAAAAATTCAATAAATATGTTCTCCAGAAATATGGTGGTGGGAAGGTGTAATGATGGTGGGATTGGTGTTCAAATATGAAATGTAATCAAACATTGTGAACAACTTTATAAAAGTAAAATAAAAAGAAATATTTTCAAAATTAATAGTTATCTGTATATCCAAATTTGTTCTCATGTATGTCTTATAGTTTTTGATTGGCTAAATAGAATTTTAGGTTAAAATTGCTTTCACGTACTGAAAGCAGTGTTCTAATGTTTTCTAGTTCTAATGTTTTCTTCTAAAAGGTAAAACATCTACCTTTTAGAAGTTTTCAGTCTCTGATTTCAGTCTCATTCTCCTTGCTTTATTGCTGACCTCTTTTGTCTAGTAGCTTTTAGAACTTTATTTAACCATTGTCTCACTAACCAAGATGAATCAGTTTAGTGACAAGATCTAAGTTGATATCTGTAATGAATTCCTCAGTAGATTCTGCTGCAAATCCAGGCTGAGAACCACTGACTTAGAGTCCTGTTCTTAAAATCCTTTCATAGAGACAAATGTCATAAGCAGACACTTTCGATGTACTCAAATGAGAATAGAGTCTCAGCTGTTTAGAAAATGCATGATGAGTTCCCCCTCCGCCTTAAGTCTGCATTGTTGACCTTCTAGTAATGGTTGACGCTGAGCTAAACTTTTTTCTCACCGGTAAAGTCTTTCCCTATATTCACATTTTATCCTTCCTAAATCTGAGTTCATTGAATTCCCAGCTGTTTTCTTACAGAAAAAGCACAAATGTCTTTCCAGTACTTTTATTATTGATTTGTGAAATTTTTTTACCTCTTTATTTTATTTCAGCAGAGTCTCTTGCCCGCACGCCTGGCTGTCTTCCCCAGGGCCTCCTTGGAGAGGATGGGCTCCAGCTTCCCTCCCCACCCCAAGCAGAGCTCTCAGTGGCAAAAGACCTCTGGAGCCTAGCCACAGCCATGCTCAAGGCCCCTCTCCACATGTTCGGACTAGCCTCACGCATGAAAGAACCAGCAGAGGAACCCAGGTATGTGGGACCCGGGGCTGAGACCTCCAAGGCTGCTCGGATCGGGACTGAGCCTCCTCCGCCCAGATTTCCCATTTCCCAGTAGCTAGGCAGTCACACCCAGGGACTGCCCCCCCGCAACACACCCCCCACCGGCACCATGTAATCCTGTCAATGGCCAGAATCCAGAGATTTAAAAGCCAGGTCCTGGAAGTGCGGCAGCACAATATCTTACAACCTACTTCTCCCTCTGGGAGAACCTGGCAAACTACTGGGAGTTTCCTGCCCACATGGGGGAGCCTGGCAAGATCCCCATGGTGTATTAATATGCCAAAACCAGTAACAAGCTGGGTTTCATTCCCCTGACTCTGAAAGAGCCTCCAGTATAGCATCGTTGCAAGGGTGAGTAGAGAGAGGCTTCTAAAATCTCAGGGCTTGGACGAATGGAGACATTAGTGAGACCACTCAAGAAATTCGATGATCAAAAGGATGGTGATGATGATGATGATGATGATGATGATGATGATGATGATGATGATGATGATGATGATGATGGTTTCTATTATTTCTCTATGAAATAATAGAGACCCAGAGAATGAAAAGAGCGGGGTAAATGCTCCGCCACAGATCTTGAGGACCTGTGAGAAGATCGCTCCACAAGCCACAGTACACACTTTGCAAGCAGGAGGCCCTAAGTCAAGCCCAGCATCACATCTGGTTCCCTGAGTACTCCCAGGAGAGACATCCCAGCAACAAGATGGGAATGACTCTTGGGCAGAAATGGATATGGCCCAGATATACCCAAAAAAGCAAGAAAAAGATATCTTAAAACACAAATAGTGCTTATTCCCTAGCATATGGATCAGTCTAATAATTATTTCTTAACATGCTTGTGTGAAGGTTACAACACTGTTTTCTTCTTCATATACCTTCTCAATTATCTAGACTCTTTGATCCCTGAGCTGACATCATTTTTAGGTTTTTAAGGATCTGATGAGCTGAGGCCTTTGCCAAATGGCCAATGTAGTGGCACATTAGGGACTTCTCCGCTAGTACTTTGATTTTTCCTTACATGCATATGGCACAACTATTCAGGCACCTCTGTCAGAAATAAATTAAACTGAATATTCGACCAATTGGGAGGTGTCTGAATCTCGTTCCTTGTGTATCCCAGAATGAAGTGAAGATAAAAGATTCTTTTTGTTTTGTCCATGATAGGGACAATAAAGGAAAAGAACAGTATAGCTGATGGGTTGAGTGACTCAAGTAGGTGGGCACATGTGGCAAGCGGCTATCTGCTTCCCAGCACCTCAGGGAGTGAAGTCTCCTGCTCCAAGCACAAATTGTACCGCCCGGTGTGCCCCAAACATATTTTTTTAAAGAGTAGTTTTTTTGAAACACTACTACCTTAATATTTCTGCACAAACAACTTCTTGTTTTGATTTCATCTCTTTCACAGTGAGAATGCTTTTGGCTGGAAGTAACAGGTAATCTGACTAACAGAACTGATATTTAAACCAAGAAGGCTGAATCTTATTCTACTTTATTATTGGGTCTGGGGCCACACCTAGCAGTATTCAGGGCCTACTCCTGGTTCTGTGCCTGTGGGGTTGTTCCTGATGGTGCTCCAGGGACCATGCAGTACTAGGGAACAAACCCAGACCTCCAGAAGGCAAAGTTTGTGCTCAGAGTACTGAGATATCTTTCCAGCCCCAGGAATGTTGGTTTTTATTTTATTTTATTTATTTATTTATTTATTTTTAAATTTATATCCTCACTGAGAGTCACAGGGTATAGTTACAGATTCGCACATTTTCGTGCTTGTTTTTCCCTCATGCAATATTTAAGAGCCCATACCTCCACCAGTGTCCATTTTCCACCACCCATGAACCCAATATCCCTCCCACCCCCCAGTCCCATCCCCCCACCCCACCCCGCCTCTGTAGCGGGGCATTCCAATTTGATATATATCTTTCCTTTTGGGTGTTGTGGTTCCAAATAAGGGTATTGAGTGGTCATCCTGTTCAGTCTCTAGTCTACTTTCAGCACGCATCTTCCTTCCCTTGCAGGATCTCCAATCACATATTACTTTGTGTTCCCCTCTCTATCTGGGATGACTTTCCCCCAGCGTGTGAGGCCAGCTTCCAAGCTATGGAGCTAACATCCTGGTTATATACTACTATTCTTGGGTATTAGTCCCCTACTCTGTTGTTCTATATTCCACAGATGAGTGCAATCTTTCTATGTCTATCCCTCTCTTTCTGGCTCATTTCACTTAGCATGATACTTTCCATGTTGATCCACTTATATGCAAAGTTCATGACTTCATCCTTTCTAACAGCTACATAGTATTCCATTGTATAGATGTACCAAAGTTTCTTCAACCAGTCATCTGTTCTCGGGCACTCGGGTTTTTTCCAGATTCTGGCTATTGTAAACAGTGCTGCGACGAACATATAAGTGCAGATATCATTTCGACTATACTTTTTTGTTTCTCCAGGATATATTCCCAGAAGTGATATTGCTGGATCAAATGGAAGCTCAATTTCTAATTTTTTGAGAATCGTCCATATTGTTTCCCAAAGGGGCTGGACCAGTCGGCATTCCCACCAGCAGTGGAGAAGGGTCCCCTTCTCTCCACATCCTCTCCAACAGCGATTGCTTTTGTTCTTTTGGATGTGTGCCATTCTCTGTGGTGTGAGGTGGTATCTCATGGTTGGTTTGATTTGCATCTCACTGAAGATTAGTGATGCAAAGCATTTTTTCATGTGCCTTTTGGCGATTCGTATCTCTTCCTTGGAAAAGTTTCTGTTCATTTCTTTGGCCCATTTTCTGATGGGGTTGGATGTTTTCTTCTTGTAGAGTTCAACCAGTGCTTTATATACCCTTGATATCAACCCTTTATCAGATGGGTATTGGGTGAATATCCTTTCCCATTCTGTAAATTGCCTTTGAATTCTGGTCACTGTGTCTTTTGCTATGCAGAAGCTTTTTAGTTTAATATAGTCCCATTTGTTTATCTCTGTTTCTACTTGATTGCTTAGTTCTGTAAAACTTCTGAGACACTGATAGCTAGAATTAACAAGGAGTGCCGGGGTTTAGTAAGCAGAGCCAACCAAATCTCTGACCTCTTGCCATGATTCTTTCTTTATCTTTTTCAAGTGCAACAGCCATTACACACACACACACACACACACACACACACATCTGACTAAAACCTAGGCTATTAAATTATTTGTGTCATAAAATGTTTAAAAGAACTGTCAATATATGTTTAATTAATCAGTGGCTAATTGTCACTGATGTGGACAACAAAATTATAAGCAATAAAAATGGAAGGGCAACCCATTAAGATGGCACAATGGGCCAGGGTATATTCTTTGCACTCGGGAACCTTGACACTCTTTGGTTTCAATCTTTGACACTCTTTGGTTCCCTGAGCATCTCCTGGAGCAACCACTAAAGCTCAAGAAGGTGAGAAGTAGTCCCCAGTTGCCACCTATGTGACCCTAAAAACAAAAAGAAATGTGGAATGGAGTCAAAATATGGCAATGCAATCCTGAGAGTAAGGAAGATAGAAGGCACTGCATGCAGAGACTTTAAACTATATCTCTCAGAGCTATATCAATCAAAATCTCCTGGGACTATAACACAGATAGAGTAAAAGTTAGAGAAGGACCAGAAAAATATGCAGTTGCTGTGAGCTGAGCCTCAGACACTCCGCAAGTCTCTTCAGTAGGCAAAGAGAGCCTGCTGACACAGGATTGAGCAGGAAAATTCCCCAAGGCTTCATTCTCCTTTCTGATGCCATCTTAATCAGACAGGAGCAGATGGTGCTAGTAAAACCAGCCCCTCAGCCAAAGGCAGCCTGCATGGTTGAGCATTACCATACTGTCTGAAAACTGCAAAACACTAGGCTTCTACCAAAAAATACCTTGGTGCAAGCCAGGAAATGAAGCAAGCAAACCAGCAAAAAAGAGCAGAATTCACTGTTGCTCACTGATTTGCTCAAGCGGGCACCAGTAACATCTCCATTGTGAGACTTCTTGTTACTGTTTTTGGCATATCAAATACACCACAGGGAGTTTGCCAGGCTCTGGCATGCAGGCAAGATACTCTTGATAGCTTGCCGGGCTTTCCAAGAGGGACGGCGGAGTTGAGCCTGGGTCGGAAGAGTACAAGGCGAACACCCTACCCACTATGCTATCGCTGCAGCTTCGAAACTTACTATTCTGAACAACCAACCAGAGCCCTTATGCCCAGATCCTATGCTTAGAACACTCTTCTTTACTCAAATCAAGGTCTTTTGACAAAACAAAACAAACGAAAGAGTTGTGAGGTGTGGAGTAAGAGAGCAGTCCCTGCCCGAGGAGGATCCGCCGGGAAACTTACCGGGTCTCTCACACTTCATGGCAAACCTCGAACTCTGCCTGAAATGTAAAACTATCAAAGATTACCTTTCTCCCTTTTTTTTTTGTAATATGATCTCCTATGTAATCTCATGCTTTTTTTGGAGTCTATGCACACTAAAAAGTTATATTAAGTAGATATTACAGAAAAATAATCCTAAAGCATGCTTAATTTTCACTAAAATAGCATTGATAAATAGCATTTTAGCATATTAGAGAGAATGTTTATCAATAGTAAAATATTTTAAAATAGTTTTGTTTGAACCTATTGAAAAGAAAATCTGAGCCTTTCTGGCCCCGCGCGAGATCGACCCCGGAGGCAACTGAACCACTTTGGACACGAGCGGCGCCCCCCAAATGCCTCCAAACTGTGTGCTCGGAGCTTCTGGCCCAGGTGCTGCCGGCAGGATATGGTCTTTTCTCTCTCAACTCTTTCTTTTTGAACGCAGCGAGGCAATAGCCGGTTTTTAGACTATACAGGAAGCCCGGGAAAGCCGATGGGCGGGACTTCCGGATCCGCCCTGTGCCGGCCGAAATTTAAGCACAGAGCCATGTGGGGACGCTCCTTTCCAGCCCCGAGCGAGATCGACCCCGGAGGCAACTGAACCACTTTGGACACGAGCGGCACCCCCAAAATGCCTCCAAACTGTGTGCTCGGAGCTTCTGGCCCAGGCGCTGCCAGCGAGTGATGCAATTACCAAAAGAATTTTCCCTGGACTTCATATAGAAATCCAAAACCTAATATCTCTTGATTGTAAGCAATGTGTAAATGTTCCTTTTTGGCAGGGCTTACCGTGGGGGGAAACTCCAAACAATAGTACTAAGTTTTTCATTGAAGGGTAAAAGATTGTAGCGATAGAATTTTAGGCAGAATTTTCCCTGGACTTTATATAGAAACCCAAAACTGCGCGGCCGTGGCAGCCTAATGTCATCTAATCATCAGCAATATGAAATGGTTCCTTTGTAATGGGTTGGACTTTGGGGGGACCATAATAGGGTTAAAGTTTGTAGCGACGTGTAATTTCTGGCTGTACTTTCCCTGGACTTTATACAGAAATTCAAAGCCGTGAGGCCGCTGCCATGGCCACGCAACCTATTGTCATTTAATCATCACCAATATGAAATGGTTCCCTTTTAATGGGTCGGACTTTGGTGGGAAATCCTAACAAGAATAGTAAGTCTTTTGCTGAAATATTGAAGGCTACCAAAGTGGTAGCCATCTCTATAGACTGAACTAAGCCATATCCCCATGCCGGCTGAGAAGAAATATCCTTCTTTCTCGGGAAGAAACGCGGCGTGGCGTTAACCATAGTATGATGTCCATTAAGCTGACACGGACCTGGTGGCGTGGGAATGGGATACAAGGGAATAAATTATTATGTACTTGGAACAGCGGGACGCTGGTGGAATCTCGAGCTGGGGCCGATACCAGCGTATTACTTTTGGTTCCAGAAACTGCTTGCAGACATTCTACCAGACTATCAACTAAGCCAGAGCCCCATGCCAGCTG
The DNA here is from genome assembly GCF_027595985.1 of Sorex araneus. Lineage (NCBI taxonomy): Eukaryota > Metazoa > Chordata > Mammalia > Eulipotyphla > Soricidae > Sorex > Sorex araneus. The sequence goes on along the minus strand of NC_073302.1, from coordinate 128,399,974 downwards.
ATGACGAGAAATAACCATCTTTTTTGGTTTGTTTTCCCTTTGTCAGGCAGCGTGGTGATTACTAAACAGGCGTGATCTCGGTTGTGCGGGACGAGGGGGGAAAAAAATAGAAAAGTTATGTTACAAACAGCGGGACTTAATATCTCTACATTTTCAGCAATGGAGAGCCATCAAATGCTTCCTTGACAGTGGGACTGTCTTTCCTTTTTTGGGGGGAAACCCTAGCAACAATAGTGAGTTATGTGTTGAAACATGGACTGTAACCAAGATAAAGCGTAAACGAAGTGAAACTTATCACTTACAAGGGCGGGGACTGGGGGGGCGGGAGGTATAATGGGGTGGTTGGTGATGGAATATGGGCACGGGTAAAGGGAAGGGTGTTTGAGTATTGTATAACTGACATAATCCTGAGAACTATGTAACCCTCCATATGGTGATTCAATAAAATTTAAATTAAAAAAAAATCTGAGGTGATGGCAAGATTAGTTTATAATTTGGTTAAGCCAAGAAGGATGGAGCCTTTAAAACTCTCTTCTCTGCTCTCCCTGCTGCTTCAACTATGTTTTTTTTCTCATAGTTGCAGATGGCTGTTGAAGTTTCAAATATTATGAAATTGCAGATGAACACCTAAGGAAGAAAAGAGAAAAGCATTTTTCCCCCTAGATCTTTCTCATTTCATCAGGTAGGCTATCTTTAAATGGCCCCCAAAGGAGTTTTCTTTGCAGGTAATTGTTCATAACAGGGTTAGGCTACAAGACTTGTTAAGAAGATATCTCTTATACCTGGTACCATAGATGGCTCCCTGAGCCATGCCAGGTGTGGTCTTTGAGCGAAGAGCCAGGAGAAAGTACTGCATACAGTTGATGTGGCTCCAAAAGAAGTTATCTCTTTTTTGCTTCGATATTATAAGGAAAGCTTGGAAGGTGGCAGGGGTTAGAAAGGCCAATAGATTGAAAACTCACACTTCCCTAACTTACTGCTGTTCTTCCTGTAATTTATATAGTTCTTTTTTTCTTCGGGTTTCCCATGTTGATATAGAGTCTTCCTTCACAGGCTTTCATATTCCCATCCACACACACTTTCACTGTTCCTTCTCTCACCCTTACTCTTTCCCTTTTGACTTGCTTGGCCCTTCTTTAGTGCCATGACATTGAGGACAATCCCAGAGTCTGTTTTTAATATAAACACTAGGTGGTCATCACATTCCAAATTGTTTATCACATGTGAAATGTTTTTACTCACTTGCTTCAAAATAGAGTATCATGAGATCAGGCTGTCATCCTGTTGTTTCCAGAAACATACTGTCAATCCCATGTTTCCATGGCATATTTTTCCTGTGGCCCCATCATTAAATATGCCTCTGGGGAAAACGAAGACATTTTGCATGTTTTTATTGTATGAAGAATTGTCTTAGGGCTTTATAATACATCAGAAGCAGGCATTTTTATCACAGATTAATTGATCAGATAGCTAAAGCACATAATTTTCTTTAAAACTTTGTTGGATAATTAAAATTTTTTTCTAAAAGTAAACATAAAACCATCAAGTTCCAAACCCCAAGCTCTCTATTATATAGCAACTAGTCTGTAAGAAGTCATAAATCCCAAACCTCCTGTCCCTAGACTGGAAAAGGGTAAACTGATACCTAGGATTCTTTTTAGCTTAAAAAATAAGAGCTTTCTTCTTTTTTTTTTTTCCGGTGTTCTCTGTAGGGCAGAAATTGTACTAAGCTTTAAAACATATGTTATTTGTTTTTTAAAAAAACTAGTAATGAAGGTAAGGAGACATTAAATAACATGCTGAAAGAATTTTTGAATTAGGAAATGATATATCTGGCACTTCAATTCAAACTTGCCTTAGTCATGAGGACACATACTTGGCCTGCAATCCCTATATTTCTTAAAGAAATTGTTCTGAGTTAATGATGCACTCAGAATCCAGAATAATAATGCTGAATCTTTGAAAGCATATTCAATATTACAAAACTATTTTGTATTCACATTTCATAGCATACTTGTTTTGACAGGACAAACAGTCAGAGATTATTTAATTATAATACCTAATGATAAGAGGAACAGAGGAACAGTCACCTATGTAGCATATGAGGCTTGGAGAGAATGTAAGTTGAATTCCCTGCAGAATTTTTAAAATTACAGTGAATAAACCAAAAACTCCAAACCCAAGCTTAAAGAAAGGAGGGTACAAAGGCAGGTGAGAATGGCACAGGGAAACTTCCTCTCTGAATTTCGTGCTTAGAATAAAACCACCACTGCTCTCAGATGACTCAAGCATCTCTCTAAAGGAATTTGCTGTTGTGATACTTCAGTCTTTTTGAAACTCCCAGGGTGCTCCTAAAACTGAGTCAAGATGACAGCATGAAAGATCCCCTTAGAGGCCAGTTTCATATTTTTTTCTTCTTTCTGCAGCTGAGCAGGAAGGCATTAGTTAGGATTAAATTCAAGGAGAATTTCCTTGTTGATGTGAAATACTGGCCAGAAGCCAAGTCAATTTTGTTTTTCATTTTTGTTCTCCACCTCTGGGAATGGCAGGCAAGTAGTGAACTACCAAAGAAAAACTTGCCTACTTCAAGTTTAGCCAGAATCCGAGTTGGCTCCCAACTCAACACAAGCTCATAAAACCTATTTTTGTTCTGTGGCACTTGAGCATTTGTCTGGATTAGTTAGACAAATAAAGGTGAAAATGGATGAGGAGAAGGGATTAAAGGTTCAAATGAAGGGAAAATTAAGAGTATATGATAAATCACTAGATATAGATGCCAAGGAAAAAAGGGACTAGATTTTTTTTTAAGGATCTAGATTTTTTTTAACTTGGGTGATCTGGGAATGGTTATCATTTGATGGGAATATCAGCCAAAACACCATTTGAAAAGTGCTTTGATTCTGAACTGATAAAGACACCCAGATGGACATAAGTTCACTTTTGCCAAAATAGGATTCAAAAGTGGCTTCCAACATCCTTTTAGTTTCCAAATTAAATGACTGCAGAGCTTTCTCTCCCCTCATAATTATGATCACATAATGAACCATTTAGAGTCAGGTATGATTTCATTGATCTCATTTCTACTCTTTGTTTCTCTTACCTAACATTACTGAGTGCCACTTTTTTTTGGGGGGGGGGGTATGGTGGTGGGGGTGGGAAGCAGAGGAGACATGTGTGTCCACCCAAGAGTGCCTAAGGGTCTTTTCACAGTGATTCTTTTTTAAAAAAATTTTTATTAGTAAATCACCATGGGATACAGTTACAAACTTATAAACTTTCATGTTTGTATTTGGTTTACATCCCTCCACCAGTGCCCATTCTCCTCCACCAATGTTCCCAGTATCCCTCCATCACCCTCACCCCAACCCCCACCATCCCACCCTGCCTCTGTGGCAGGGCATTCCCTTTTGTTCTCTCTTCTGTTGGATGTTGTAGTTTGCAATAGAGGTATTGAGTGGCCATTATGTTCTGTCTATGGTCCACTTTTGGTACACGGCTTTCAACCCAAGGGGATCCTCCCAACATTTTCTACTAGATGTTCATTTCTCTGTCTCTGCTGCTTTCCGCCCCCCCCCCCCCAAGAATGTAAGGCTAGTTTCCAAGCTGTGGGGCAGACCTCCTGGTTCTAATCTCTACTACTCTTGGGTGTTAGTGTCTTATTCTGCTATTTTATATTCCACATATTAGTGTGGTCTTTCTATGTCTGTCTCTTTCTTTATGACTCATTTCACTCAACATGACACTCTCAATGTTGATCCATTTATAGGCAAATTTCATGACTCCATCTTTTCTAACAGCTGCATGGTATTCCATTGTATAGATGTACCAGACTTTCTTTAACCAGTCATCTGTTTTGGGGCACTCTGGTTTTTTCCAGATTTTGGCTATTGTAAATTGTGCTGCAATGAACATAGAAAGGCAGATGTCATTTCTACTACCTTTTTGCCTATCCGGGATATATTCCCAGGAGTGGTATTGCTGGGTCAAATGGGAGCTCAGTTTCTAATTTTTTGAGAATCGTCCATATTGGGTTTTTTTTTAATTAATAGTTTATTTTTAATTAGTGAGTCAACATGAGGGTACAGTTACAGATTTATACATTTTTGTGCTCATGTTTCTCCCTTACAAAGTTTGATAACCCATCCCTTCACCAGTGCCCATTCTCCACCACCAGGGTTTTTTTTTTTTTTTTGCTTTTTGGGTCACACCCAGCAATGCTCAGGGGTTACTCCTGGCTTTGCATTCAGGAATTACTCCTGGCGGTGCTTGGGGGACCATATGGGATGCTGGGGATCAAACCCGAGTCGGCTGCGTGCAAGGCAAACGCCCTACCCGCTGTGCTATCGCTCCGGCCCCAAGAATCGTCCATATTGTTTTCGAAAAGGGCTGAACCAGTCAGCATTCCCACCAGCAGTGAAGGAGAGTCCCTTTCTCCCCACATCCGTGCCAACACCGGTTGCTTTTGATTTTTTGGATGTGGGCCAGTCTCTGTGGTGTGAGATGGTATCTCATTGTTGTTTTGATCTGCATCTCCCTAATGATTAGTGATGTCGAGCATTTTCTCATGTGCCTCTCAGCCATTCGGATTTCTTCTTTGGGAAAGTTTCAGTTCATTTCATCACGCCATTTTTTGATTGGGTTGGCAGTTTTCTTCTTGTGAGGTTCAACCGTGCCTTGTATATCCTTGATATCAACCCACTATTGGAGGGGTATTGGGTAAGTATCCTTTCCCATTCTGTAGGCTGTCTTTGTACTTTGGTCACTTTCACATTGATTCTTGATCATTCAGCAGTGTTGAAATGTGAAGGCCTGAGAATCCACTGCCTCCTGGCTCTGCAGTGCAGGAATTACCCAGGCTAATCTGACAGTGTTCAGGGGCTTCCAGAGCCACACTCAGAAGCTCTCTGGGATCTCCAGGACTGAACCCAGAGATGTTCAAGGGACCATAAGGTTGTGAACATCAAACGAGGTTCTCTGATGCAAAAGCATGAGTCTTTGTCCCTGTACTTCCTCTCCGGCACTTGAGTGCTGCTTTTATTTTCTCTCATCTGGTTTTGTTTTGTCTTGGTTTGTTTTTGGAGTTACCCAGGAATGGCTTCCGGCACAGTGCTTGAGGACGGCTCCCAGCAGCATGTAAGGGAATCATCTGGGGCTGGCAATAGAAGCTGGGACTTCCCACCTGCAGAGCATACACTCCAATCCTTACATTTACATTCTTCACCCCTGAGTGGTGGTACCTAACAGGCACTATTGCGAGTCTTCCACATACATTAGTGTATTTAATCTTCACAGCAAGCAACAAACCTATGAGATAGAGCTCTCATTATAGGCACTTTGCCTACGAAGACTCACAAACCATCGAAGACCTTGTCTTTCCTTGACACATACCTACTGCTAGGTATTCACAGACAGCAGCGTTGGTCCCTGGTGATGCTGCTGGAAACGAAGAGTCACAGCCCAACTGAGGCCATTGCTTTCCACCAAAATCTAGGAAATCAGAGACTCCCTCATTAAAGGCAGTACTTATTTAAAGATTTTTCTCCTCTGCTGTTATAGGAGCCACACAAGTTCTTCAAATGTGTTTCCACATAAGCCTGGCCACCCAATACTATAGACCTTTAATAAAATTGCTCTTTCTCTCGTGTTTTGTTTTCTCTCTCTTGCCCTCCCACTACCCCCCTTCCTTTAGCCCCTTCCCCTCCTCCTCTCACTCACCTTCTCTAACCTTCTCCCAGGAAAAACTAGGTTTTGGTGTTTCCAAGGCCACAAGTTAAATATGATGCCATGATGAAATCCCCTCAAAAAAATCTGTTGTCTACTTTGTCTACTTCGTCTACTTCTATTTTTTTTTTGCTTTTTGGGTCACACCTAGCGATACACGGGGGTTCCTCCTGGCTCATGTACTTAGGAATTACTCCTGGCGGTGCTCGGGGGACCATATGGGATGCTGGAAATCAAGCCCAGGTCGGCCACATGCAAGGCAAACACCCTACCCACTGTGTTATAGCTCCAGCTCTACTCATCTACTTCTTGACAACTGCTGCTAGTACCATGAGCCTATTAGAGTCTAAAAGAGTTGACATAAGGGAAAAAGCAAACAAATGTCTGTATATCTCCTCCAAAAGCCTGCGACTCCTACATAAATCCATTCACCTTCCTCTTACTCTGATTAGCATTTTACTCTGAATAACATTTTAAACAATCTGAGGGAAGAAGATACTTCTTCTCTAAAACTAAAAGTATCAGCTTCACATCCATGTCTGTAAAAGAAACTATTCAACTGATTCTTCTACAAACAAAGTTTGTTCACCCAAGGGTTACAGACGCCATTGGCAAATATTTTGTCATTTTATTAATTAACAAAAAATCTTTAAAAGTTTTCTTTCCTAACACACATATTACCTAGCAATGAAATTGAAATAAGATCTGACTATTAGTATAGATTTTATAGTACTTATTTCACAATTTAGTAGGATTAAATAATAATCCTGCAACAATCCTCTACCTAACCTAAAACAAAATAGGCAAAACCATCTTAAGATCTCCCATAAATTTGGGACAGTGCTGGAAAAGAGATCAGAAAAGTTTTATAGCCTTTGTATACTGATGAGAAATTTAGATTTCAAAGCTAAAAATTTAAGTATCACACATTGCAAAATTGGGTACAGATTATAAGGAGATATTTTAACACAAATGGAAATTTATTAATTTTTATTAAATTTTTATTAATTTTAAATTATGAAATTCATGGACAGGGAGACTAAAATAGCTACAACAAACACATAGTTCAAGGCACAGAAGACCAGGGGCTGCAATCAGAACTACAGAGGAGCTAGAAGTAAGGATAAACAACTTATTGGGGCCCAAGAGGCTGAAATGGGATCCATCGCTGAGCATACTTCATAATAAAATAAATAGTCTAGACCTCCACAAATAGGCCAATGGTATAGTGTCATGTAACATAAGGTTCTGAGTTCAGTATGACACCTGGTGCCATATATATCAAGTGTGATCCTGTAGACTCCACTGTTTGAACCTGTAAAATGTTGTCTGTAGTCCCCAGTACCACAATTTCCAACCACAACAAAGGCATGCAAACCCACCCTATAACCTAATTTGCTCTTCGACTACAAATTGTACAAACACCATGGCCAGCAAATATGATTCTATGCAAGCACATGTGTAAGCAATGCAGCAGCCCCTGGCAAACTCCACAACCAAATTATACAAAAAGACCACAAAAGTGTGAACGCCCGGGGAGCACTTGTGCAGCTAAAGGGGTACAATCCCTGGTGAGCAGCACAACCAAGTGCACAAGTACCAAAATCTGATGTGTGAACACCAGCAAACATCACAACTCAATTGCGTGAACATCACAGTCACGAGTGGTCACTCTCCGTCATCACAACAACAAAGAAATTAAAGTGGGACATAAAATTTTTAAAAACCAAACCTTAAATAAATAATAAAGACATATCCCACAGCTGGGAAATGAATGCAGCTAGTACTTCCTGCTGAGACGTGGGGGGGTTGAAAGCGGTAGTGGTGTTCTCTTGAGGGTTGTTAGCCTTTGTTGTGCTGGAGGAATGGAATCTGTATGGTTTGTGTTGGCCCTGTCTGAGAGGTCACCCTTGCTCCTGGCCCCTGGTTAATTAGCCCCAGGCACATCTTGCCGCCTGTGGCCCAGCCACTTCCCAGGGCACCTGAATCTTTCCCATTCCTGCTGCTTCATGCTGGTGTGGGGACAGATGGTGCAACAGTACAAGCAGAGTAATTCCAGATGGGTCCTTTCCGTTTGTCTTGGGGCTTGTCTCTACAGCTCTGCCATACTTTGTCCTTGAAGAGAAATGTTTTGAGGATTTTAGAAGGGTCGGGGGCCACTGGTCTTGAAAGAAATAACAGGGGCTGGAGCTATAAAACAGTGGGTAGGGCGTTTGCCTTGCACCTGGTCCACCCGGGTTCAGTCCCTGGCATCCCATATGGTCCCCTGAGCATCATGGGTTGTGACCCCAAACCCTCCCCAAAAAAAGGAAAGGAAAGAACAGAAAGTTTATTTTTCCATGTATGCAATGTGCGTCATCTGATTGATTTCTTTTGCTAATCATATCAATGGAATTAGGGTACGTTCGAACCCCATTTTCAAGATAAAGAATTTGAGTCCTTGAGCAAATTACGTGGGAAGGGGGAGGGGGAGTTGTGCCTGTCCTTGGCACTTGGCATTACGATGGTCAGTGATGGCATCTGATGTGAGCCTGAGTGCCATCCCGCTTGCACATACTGTTCCTGAGACCGCCCTTCCTTCCAGGGGAACTTCCTTCCAGGGATCCAGCGTCACCCTGGGGTGGTAGAGAAGTGCCCTTAGGCCTTCCTGTGAGGTTAACACTGCTCACTCCCTTCCCCTTTTTGTTAGCTCCCCTGACTGGCCTTCATGGGTGCAGGGATGTGCCTCACAGCTTTCTAGTAGGCTGACACTTGCAAGAAGAACCAAAGAGTCTTGAAGTTTTATAAATACCAATTCCAGGTCACAGGGTCACATTCTTTTGTCACCCTTAACCTTATTGACCCCACTGCATCAGTGAGAACTGAGGGTTTGAAATAGCTTCACTGCACCTTCTCTACTTCGGGAGGACACTCTCGAGGCAGTGAGCAAGGCAGCACAGTGCCACACGGTCCCAGCCCCAGAGCTGCTAGGCGGGCTGAAGAGCAGTGATGGACCGTTGCAGGTGAAACCAAAAGTCATTGAGTTGTTCTTTAATTTCAGACTCCTAGAACATGAGACATATTCTCCTGAGACACCTCTAGTAATTTTTTAAATTTATTTTGGGTAACCTGGTTTACAATATTATTAATGACATTGTTTTGCGCCACATAGCATGATCCCTTACCACACCCTCACCCCAGAGTGACCAGTTCCCTCAACAATTGCCCTAGTGTCTTGCACACCCACTGCCCCTCTCATATGAGGGGTACCTCATATGAGAAAGCTCATTCTGTGTGTCTCTGTCTGTCCTTTACTTAGCATGATGCTCTCTACTTCCATCCATGTAGCAGCAAATTTTATAAGCCCATCTTTTTTGTTTCCTGCCCACATGGGAGATCCTGGCAAACTCCCCATGGCGTATTCATATGCCAAAACCATTAACAATGATGAGTCTCATTCCCCTGACCCTGAAAGAGCCTCCAATGTGGCACCATTGGAAAGAACGAGTGAAAAGAGGCTTCTAAAATCTCAGGGCTAGGATGAATGGAGACTTTACTAAGACCTCTGGAGAAATTCCACAATCAATAGGATGATGATGATGATGATTGATGATGATGACCATGATTGATGATGATGATGATGATGATGATGATGATGATGATGATGATGATGATGATATCCCACAGCTGCCACCATGGTCTCACCCATAGATTCACAACTAAATCTCCAAGGAGATGCAAGCCAAGCCATTGAAACTCATGGATAGCTATACTGGTATTCTGTTGGTTTTTTTTTTTTTTTGCTTTTTTTGGGTCACACCCGGCGATGCACAGGGGTTACTCCTGGCTCTGCACTCAGGAATTACCACCTGGCAGTGCTCAGGGGACCATATGGGATGCTGGGAATCGAACCCGGGTCGGCCGCGTGCAAGGCAAACGCCCTACCCGCTGTGCTATTGCTCCAGCCCCTATACTGGTATTCTGGCTAAAAATTCTGGGGTGCCTTCAGGAGGCAAACAGGCCAAATCCCCGCCCTGATGAGGTTCAGAGAGCCGCACTCATACCTGACCACTGACCCACGCCAATGACCCAACTCCATTGCCTCACGATTAATCTTTGCAGAGACAACAGGACACAAAAATTCCAGGTACCCACAGGCCGAGAACTCTAGGGTCTTTTCCACTCCAGGATGGAAAGCCACCCCCATCCCATACTTCAGAAAGCCTTGGCAGCCACACCCACATCCCACAGCTGCTGCCATGTTGACTCACCCATCCGCCCAATACTACAGACCCTGAAATTTCCCAACATCTTCTATGTGATTTCCCCCACCTAATTAGATTCACATAGAAATTCACATAGAAGATAAGTAAACTCAACTGACAAAGACAATAACACGAATGTTCAAGTAACAACAGGCAACTTAGTAAATCTTCAGACAAAGACTTAATAAACTGGGGCTAGAGCAATAGCACAGTGGGTAGGGTGGTTGCCTTGCACGCAGCTGACCCGGTTCGATTTCCAGCATCCCATATGGTCCCCCAAGCACCGACAGGAGTAATTCTTGAGTGCATGAGCCAGGAGTAACCCCTGTGCATCGCTGGGTATGACCCAAAAAGGAAAAAAAAAAGACTTAATGATCTTATGGTGAAATAAAACAATTTTCACAAATTTTCTTTTATTGAAGTATTTGTGACAATTCCATTAGCCATTTGGGCATAATGAGCAATATAAAATAAATTATTATGTTGTTGCTAAGGAGTCAGACTTGGAGGGTAGTTGAGGAAAATGAGAACAATGTGGAGGGAAGATGACTGGTGGTGGTATTGGTGTTGGAACATGTAATGCCTCTAACAACTGTATTATGAACAACTCTGTAAACATGGTAAATAAATAAAGGGAAAATGATTTAAAAAACATAAAACAAATCTCTTGAGAGGATATTCAATGTCTGCCCAGATTTATTTTTAGTAGTTATATACATCTCTTTTCTGAGACCAAAAACAGAACAAAGTGTGTAAGGAACTTGCCTTGCACCTGACTGACCCAGGTTCGAACCCATATGGTCCCCTGAACCCCACCAGGAGTGATCCCTGAACACAAAGCAAGGAGTAAGCCCTGAGCAATGCTGGGTATGGCCCAATCAGAAGTAAAAAAGCAAACTTAAAAAAAAAAAAAAGATAAGACAAGGAAATGGAAACTGTAAGACTAATCCTTAAAAATTCAAAACAAGTATCAACCATGTATCCTTGACACGTCTGGGCCAAATGTTATTCTTCATTAAAAGATGTTATCTGATGTTAGATATTAGAACTTCAATGACTCCTGATTTTGTTGCATTAACTGAAAGCATTCCTGAGCTAACAGGAGATAAATGTTTTTTTCTCATGAATCACACATCATCCACTAAACTCCAGCTTCTGGGAATTCGAAGTCTCTTAGCAATGATTTAACAGTAACACCAATGTCTCATTGTTCTCTACTGAGAATCATCTCCATGTGTTTCATTCTATCTTTTTACTTCTGGCTGTTATTTCCCTTCCCCAAATAGCTATTCCAAAGTGTTACATTCTCTAGGTACCCAATACAGACAAATTTCTAGAAACAGAAAGATGTTTCATTTGGGTTTTCTTTCATATATGAATACTAAGAGGAAAGCAATATTTATACTACCAAACTCTATAAATATTTTGAATTAATCTACTTTGATTCCACTCTACCAGGAAATGAGCCAACTGTTCAAGTGTAAAAAGATACAAAACTGGGGCTGGAGAGATAGCACAGCGGGTAAGGCGTTTGCCTTGCACGCGGCCGACCCGGGTTCAAATCCCAGCATCCCATATGGTCCCCTGAGCAGGGCCAGGGGTAATTCCTGAGTGCAGAGCCAGGAGTAACCCCTGTGCATCGCCAGGTGTGACCCAAAAAGCAAAAAAAAAAAAAAGATACAAAACATGGGGCCAGAGAGATAGTACAGAAGGTAGGGCACTTGCCTTGATCTCAGGCATCCCCCAACACTACCAAAACCCTAAGTGGTTCCCCAAGCCCCACCAAGAGTGATTTCCTCAGTCCAGAGCCAGAAGTAAGCACTAAATACTACCAGTTGTGGCCCCCAAACATAAACAAAAGTATAAGCAATAAAAATGGAACAGCAACCCGCGGAGATGTCACAATGGGCCAGGGTACATGCTTTGTACTTGAGAGCCTTGGCACTCTTTGCTTTTAATCCCTGGCACTCTTTGATTCCCTGAGCATCTCCAGGAAAAACCACTAAGACTCGAGAAGGTGAGAAGTAGCCCCCAACTGCCACTTGTGTGACACGAAAATCAAACAAAATAAAAAGTGGGAAGGAGTCAAAATATGGCAATGCAATCCTGAGAGTAAGGAAGCTAGAAGGCACTGCATTTGGAGACTTTAAACTATATTTCCTAGCTATATCAATCAAAATCTCCCGGGACTATAACACAGATGGATCCAGATCAATGTACTGAAAGTAAGGGCCTAGAGGTGTATCCTCTGTTGTACAGTTAACTTGTGATAAAGGGGTTACGGGCATATAGAAGCACAAAGAGAGCCTCTTCAACAAATGGTTCTGGGAAAACTGGTTCGCTTCAGGCCAAAAAACAAATGAAATTGGACCCCTCTACCATGTCATACACAAAGGTTAACTCAAAATGAATTCAAAACCTTGATACCACCCTTTGGACCCTGCTGTGGAGCGAGCATGATGGAAGAGCCCAAGGAAGCACCCTTGGACTCCAAGCAGCCCACTGAACTAATTCCGGCATGGGACCAGAGACCCCACGTGCTGAAACAGTGGGAACCGGGCATCCCCCAATTCTTTTAACCTCTCTCTCTCTCAAGTCCTTCCTCCTGAGCACAACGCAGGGTCCGCGGTTTTCCTGAGCGCAAAATGGAGACGCCGAGCCTCTCTCTAGGTTTCTCCATCTTATGAGCACCATAAAAGGGTAAAAGTTTGTAGTGATGTTATTTCTGGTTGTACTTTCCCTGGACTTTATACAGAAACCCAAAACCGCACGGCTGCAGCAGCGGCCGTGCGACCTAATATCATCTTAGCATCAGCAATATGTAATGGTTCCTTTTTAATGGGTTGGACTTTTGTGGGAAATCCTAACAAGAATAGTAAGTCTGTTGCTGAAATATTGAAGGCAATCAAAGTGGTAGCCATCTCCCTAGACTGAACTAAGCTATATCCCCACACCGGCTGAGAAGAAATTTTCTTCTTTCTCGGGAAGAAACGCGGCGTGTCCTCAACTACAGTGTGATGTCCATTAAGCAAACAGACCTGGTGGCGTGGGAATGGGATATAAGGGGGAAAATTATGTACATGGAACAGTGGGACGCTGGTGGAATCTCGAGCCGGAGCCGATACCAGCACAAGACCCTCGGTTCCAGAAACTGCTTGCAGACACTCTACTAGTCTATCAACTAAGCCAGAGCCCCACGCCTGCTGATGACGGGAAATAACCATCCTTTTCGGTTTTTTTTTCCCTTGTCAGGCAGCGTGGCGATTACTAAACAGGCGTGAACTCGGTGGCGCGGGGCAAGGGGGAAAAAGAAAAGTTATGTAACAAACAGCGGGACTTAATATCTCTATATTCTTAGCAGTGGAGAACTATCAAATGCCTCCTTGGCAATAGGACTGCTTTTCTTTTTTGGGGGAAACCCCAACAACGGTAGTGAGTTGTGTGTTGAAACATGGAATGTAATCGAGATAAGGCGTAAACGAAGTGAAACTTATCATGTACAAGGGTGGGGACTGGGGAGGTGGGAGGGGGCGGCAGGTATACTGGGGGGGTTGGTGATGGAAGATGGGCACTGGTGAAGGGAAGGGTGTTTGAGTTTTGTATAACCGACATAATCCTGAGAACTATGTAACCCTCCACATGGTGATTCAATAAAATTAAAAAAATAAATAAATAAAATAAAATCACAAAAAAAAAAACCTTGATACCAGACCTGTAAAGTACACAGAGGGAAAAACAGTCAGAACTCCCCATGATGTTGATCTCACAGAAGTGTTCGATGATGTGATCTCACTGGCAAAGAATAAAAAAGCAGAAATAAATAAAAAGGGAATATTCAACTATAAATCTTCTGAATTTCAAAAGAAATTAAGCCTAAAATAAAAATATACACTACTGATTGAGAAAATATTTTCATATCATATATCATACAAAAGGCTAATATCTAAGATATATAAAGCACTCAGAAAGCTCAACAACAAAAAAGCAGCAGCATTTTTAAAATAGCAAAAAGATGAACAAACTACTCAAAGACACAAAAATGGACAACACATGTATGAAAAGTGTCACTGTCAAGAAATACAAAGTGAAGCAAGAAAGTATCACCTCAAACTTGCAAAAAGGGTCTCTATCAAAAGACTAAAAACAGGAAGTGCTGGTAGCATGTGGTGAAAAAGAATGTTCATTCACTGCTGGTGCAACTAATATTTGTTTCAACCTCTATGGAAAATGATTTGGAAACCTCTGGCCAATAATTTCATTTCTGTGCATCTACCCAAGAAACTTAAGCAGTAATTCAAATGGCTATATGCACACCTATTAGTTACAACAGGTGAAATATATATATACACACAAACATATATGTTTATGTATATATCATGGAATACTACTCAGCTATGAGAAAAGATGAAACCTTGCAGTTTATTGCAACTTGGATGGAATTGCAGGGCATCCTGCTAAATGACTTTAGTTAGAAAGATAGAAATACCAGATGGTCCTGTTCATGTGTGGAGTATAAACAAATTAATTAATTAGACAATCCTCAATGGAAACAAATTCTCACATATTGCTAATGCAACTGTGAACTGAGTCATAGCAGCTCCTAGTACAATAGCCAGGGTATCAAAACAATCTGAAAGTCCAAGAACAGATTAATGGATAAAAAAAAAAGTCGTGGTATATATACACATTCAAAAGACTTTTATGCAATTATAAGAAATAATCTTAAAGTTTGCTTCAAGTTAGATTAAGCTGTAGGTTGTCATATTAAGCAAAATGAGTCAGAAGATGGACAAGTACCTTCTGACTTACTACAGATGAGTAAGATGACCTCACTCATCTGTAGTGAAAAAGGTGATGAGTGAGGTGATCTCACTCATCTGCTTTATAGATCTTGGATATTAGCCTTCTGTATGATATATGAAGTGATCTCACTCATCTGTGGTAAAAAAGGAGGGAGGAAATCCAAGGGAATAAATAGTACTGAATAATGACTTAGCCTTTTATTGTAAAACTGAGACTACCAAGTACTCAGAAAAGATGGACTAGAAATGACATAAGGAGAATAATGGAAGAATTTGAGCATTCTTGAGCATGGTGATGATGAGGTATAGTAACTAAAAAGTAGATAAAGGACCAAACATGATAACCTCTCAGTATCTGCATTGCAAACCATAATGCCCAAAAGTAGAGAGAGAGTATAGGGTGTCTGCCATGGAGGCAGGGGGAGGGTAGGAAAGGTGGGGATATACTGGGGATATTGGTGGTTGGAAATGTGCACTGGCAGAGGGATGGGTTTTTGATCATTGTGTGATTGTAACCCAGGCACAAAAGCTTGTAACTATATCTCACAGCTAATCAATAAAATTTAAAAAAAAAAGGAAAAATGTTTCATCACCAAATGAAGTCTGACAGAAGAGGACTAAAAGGGAGGGGTTCTGGGGTCCTTAGAGAAGAAAGAGGTGGGTAAAGTGGTGATAGGTGTGGTGTTGGAATTATGTGCACGAGAAACCATTATTAAACACATCACAAAACCTCAATCAAAAAAATTAAAAAACAAACAAGCAAAAAGAAATGCCATGTCAAGCTAAAAATACAAAGTGAATTGAGAACACAAAGAAGTAACACAAAAGGGAAGGGATTTTACAATAATGGTGGAAAGATATGGATACTCAGGGGCTGGGTGTGAAGTAGAAATACTACATGTAAATACAATACTACCAATACCATTTAAAACCAATAGAAACAGGGATCACTATTGTAGTACCTTAATAAAAATAATGATTTTGGAGAAAATGAAAGGATATACACACACTTATGATTTCTTTGAGACTAATGATTTGTCTGAAAATTCTTTAACATATCAGATTTGTCAGTAGTCTAACATTATTACACAGCCAGTGCAGAACAGTGGCTGTATAACTCTTTATGTTTTTTCAACTTTGTTCAAACTAGTTCTTAGCATATCACTTTCTGAGTATTAACTCACATTTGAAAGAAGGATGACAGGTTTTTAGGTTCATTGTTACCTATGCCTGTTTTTCTGGTGGGAGGGTCGTTGGGACATACCCAGCAGTGCTCAGGACTTACTCTTGGCTTTGTGCTCAAGAATCACACCTACGATGCTCAAGGATCACACGGGGATACTAGGGATGGAACCTAGGCCAGTTGCATGCAAGGCGAGCACTCTGCCTCCCAATTGTTTCTATACTTTCATAAGAAATTAATTTACTGCTGTAAATTATTTGGCATTTCATAATGTAAAGGTGTTCGGATCATGGTACGTTACACATCTTATGGGGCTGGAGCGATAGTATAGCAGGTAGGGCACTTGCCTTGCAAACAATTGACCCAGGGTCAATCTCCTGTACCACATATGGTCCCCCAAATCTGCTATGTGTGATCCCTGAGTGCAGAGCCAGGAATAAGTCCTGAGAACTACCGGAGATAGCCCCCAAACCAAAACAAAGCAAAACAAATGAAAACATGTTGTATCACGCCAAGTAACTGCTAGTTGGTTTGCTTTCCATCCTAATATAGTTTTTGATTTATGCATAGCATTTTATTATGTTACAGCAACATGTTACAAGTTATATAAAACTGATTAGGGTTTTTTGTTATGATGTAAAGCACATCAAAATTTTCTCCTTTAAACAATGGTAAATCAGCAATATTAATTCCGGGAATATACCCTGGGGGCCCAAAAACACACGGTAGAAACAACATCTGCAATCCTATGTTCATTGCAATACTATTCACCATAGCCAGAATCTGGAAAAAACATGAATGCCCCAAAGCAGATGAATGGATAAAGCAACTATGGCACATCTACACAATGGAATACTTTGCAGCTGTCAAGAAAAATAAAATCATGAAATTTGCCTATAAATAGATGGGACATAGAGAGCATCTTGCTGAGTGAAATGAGTCAGAGGGAAAGGGACAGATATAGAATTACTGCGTTCATTTGTGGTACATAAAAAATGTATAAAGTAGAAGAATAATATCCATGGCCAGGTAAAACAGGGATTAGGAGGACAGGTCAATGGTTGGAACTAATCAAAAGTGGGAGGGAGGGGGCTGAGGATAGGTAAGTATAGAAGAGATTGCTATGACCTGGGAATGATCATGCTGGACAATATCTGAAGGTTAAAAGTAGGTAAGGGATATTCTTTTTTTAAAATTTTTATTAGACAATCACTGTGATGTACAGTTACAAACGTATGAACTTTAGTGTTTGCGTTTCACTCATACAGTGATTGTTTACCCAACCCTCCACAAGTGCCCATTCACCTCCACCAATCCCCCACCACGGCTATTGCAAACTACAACACCCAAAAGGAGAGAGAGAGAATAAAAGGGAATGCCCTGCTGCAGAAGCAGGGTAAGGGATATTCTTGAGAGAGAAGAAGCAGGCAAGGGGTGGTGGGGGGGGGGGCAGCAAAGGGGGGAGTGAAGAGAGGAAACCTGGGGACACTGGTGCTGGGAAATGTACACTGGTTGGAGGAATGGGTGTTGGAACACTGTATGACTGAAATCCAATCATGAACAGCTTTGTAATGTTCTATCTCACAGTGCGTCAATAAAAAAATTAAAATAATAATAATAAAAAACTACGGGAAGTAAATTCCTGATTAGCATTTCCATGTAATTCTGATTTTTAGAAATTGTTTACTGATACTAAGAACCCGTGTCAGTCACTTTCAACAGAGATATGACAGAAATGCAGCAACTGAACTGTGACTTCAGGGAAACTCAAGGTAATGCATGAGGCTTAGGTAAAAGCCACAGAGGAGCAAAAATCTAAACATGACAAACATTTGGGCACATAGGAGCACTGGACGGGCTGAAAGAAATAGATAAACAGAACTTATCAAAAAATCTTAGTATGATCAGGCTAAGGAGCTGACAACTTACTGGTAGCCAACAAAAAATAATAGATTTTTTTTTAAGAGAGCAATTGAAAGTTTATTTGGGGGGAGAGGGAGGGGAGTGGAGAGCTAATACTAGGCACAATTTAGCCAAGACGGTCTCTGAAAAGAATTTTAAATGTGTGCTTTAAATCCTCAGGTGCCCCCTATTGGTAAATGAGAAATAACACCATGCCTATAAGCTCAACAGCATGGAGGATTCTGTCTCGGTGAAATAATTTTTTTAATTGTAAATGATGGCATAAATTCACTGTAGAGGGGAATCTAAAACCCATATATCTTGGTTCTAAGTCCTCTATATAAACTTTCTAAAGTTAATATATCCATCTCTGAAATCAAGTCATTTCAACAAATTTTTTTATGGCTCAAAAAAGTAGCTAAAATTGCAGGTTTATCTAAATACCTACATTTCATTTCTTTTTCTTTAAATGCTAACTATTAATACATAACTATAGAAATGTTTTACTCCATTTGGTGTTTATTATGTGTTATTTTAAAATATTCATTTTGGTGATATTATGATTGTTACCATAGTGATAAACTACGATATTAAGCTTCAA